>NW_010188767.1:153115-204602 GCF_000695765.1 Mesitornis unicolor
GCAGAGCCACAAAGATGATGGAGGGAGTGGAGCATCTCCCTTATGAGGAGCGGCTGAGGGAGCTGGGTCTCTTTAGCTTGGAGAAGAGGAGACTGAGGGGAGACCTCATTCATGGTTATAAATTTGTAAAGGACGAGTGTCAGGAGGAAGCAGCCAGGCTCTTCTCACTGATGTGAAATGACAAGGAGCAATGGGAGCAAGCTGGAGCATAGGAGGTTCAATCTGAACATGAGGAAAAACTTTACTGTGAGGGTGCCAGAGCACTGGCCCAGGCTGCCCAGGGAGGTTGTGGAGTCTCCTTCTCTGCAGACATTCAAAACCCGCCTGGACGTGTTCCTGTGTGACCTGGTCTGGGTGATCCTGCTCTGGCAGGGGGATTGGACTGGATGAGCTTTTGAGGTCCCTGCCAACTCCTGACATTCTGTGATTCTGTAAATCTAGCTTCCTTTTCGTTACCTGGATTCCAGACCTGAAGCAGGAGTGGCAGAGCCTCTCCCAACACATTTATGGACCCTCACACTATACTCTCTAATGATGCTCCACTGACAGCACAAGTTGTGGGTGTTTTCTCCTCCTTTTTTTTTCCCTTGTCTCCCACTGAAGAATACCCAAGTCTATATCATATATTAAGTTTTAAACCCATAATTCATCATGCCTATTGAATCCAATTTAAACATCAAATTTCATTTGATTGAAGGGGGGTGATGCTTAGTACCTCTGTGAAAAAAATCAAGACTGTTTAATCCATCAGTAGGTGATGCATCTTTCGAATTAAATGAACACCACCAGAAAATAGTGGAGTAAAACACACCTCAAAACACACAATGCATGAGCATCATCTTCAATTTAAATACCACAATTTACACTCTTCTGGTCACCTTCAGCAATTACTACTCACTGCATGCAATGAAAGCAATGAAAACTACAACCAGCATGTGAAGGCAAAATGCCAGGGGAGCCAAGTAAATGAAAAAAGGAGGAGAATTTAAGGCAGACTGACATGCAAAAGCACTTTACTTGAGTGATATGTGACTCAAATGAGAGATAGGATGCGCTCTGATTGATTTCTTTGCAATTCTATGAGTAAAAACAAGAGGGCATAGTGTTATTCATCATACCACCATCTTCCTAGTGGATTATAAACAAACAAGGACAACCCAAGCCGAGTTGAAGTATCCTTGTAAACAGCAATTACAGCAGATACACACAAACTGGGTCACCTGTGCTTCACCCAAAGGCAGATACCAACTCAAAAGCTGTCAGCCTTGCTGGTGTCAGACCCTTCAGCTTTATCTTGCCCAGCACAATGTATTTTACAGAGTAAGCCAAGCTACACCTCTCCCTCTCCTTCCCGTGCTTCCTAAACCATAGAAGAGAAACAGTCCCCTCAAATTCTCTTCCATTGTGCCTCAACTAAAGGGCCTGACCACAGAACTACAGGAAAATGCTGCTTCCCTCCTGCTCTGGGAGCTCCTGTAGCCAGCACTGCCCACCAGCTATGCCTGGTATGCAGCCGAGGCATTGCACAGCAGCCGTGCTCGTGGATAACCACAAGTTACACCACCAGAAGATGTGCAAGTCCGTGCATAAAGAGGAAGACCCCACACAGCTGCTGCTCCTGTGATCTCCCCAGATAAGGGTAAGGCAGCGTGCCCTGCTGCTGCTTCTTGGCCCGTAAATGAAGGTGTGGGCTTTGCCTCACAGCAGTCCAGGAAGACTTTTCAGAAACCTGAATCCTCGTTCTGTGGGAAAAAAAACTCTTGAGGCACTATAAATATAAAGCAAAATAGTGCTGTTGGTCACAACCACCGCAATAGAATTGATCCAAATCAGAAATACTTGCAACTATCCAAGGCTGTCAATAGTTCTAGAAAAAGTTTTGCTTAGTTGAATCTGCAAAGCTGGTGCTGCTTCCACTAAGATTTCCTATGCTTTAGACACAGAGCTCTACAGATGCATTTCATATCCATGTTACGTTACTCATAGAAAGCTGTCATTTGAAATTATTTTAGGCATAATATTTACAAAATTAATTCAGTAATTGCAGAGGGATTGCAGAGGGATTCCAGTTCTGACTGCTGAAACCACTTGGTCCAATCATGTATGGTAGTAAATAAATGTTATGAAACTTCATGAAGAAACTATTATCCAAATTACTGAACAACAACAGAAAAGCCTTTATTATGTTCCAGGAATGCGTTTCTGGCAGAGAAAATAGCATTCATATACAATGTCTTTTTATAGATTAGTCGAGGAAAAAATGACTGCATTGATGTACTGCAAGCTGCAGGGATTCTTTCTTTCCTGAGGAATTGCAAGTGACCTCAGTTTTCATAATATCTGAGAAGAAGAGAATATACTTGGTTGAAAGCATTCCAGCTTTTTTCTTCTGCTAAGTTGTGTTACTGAGACAAACTTTCCCATTGTTTATTGTTTGCCAAGTTGTGGCTCTGGTGTACATAAAGAAAAAGCATTTCAAGCTCTCAAATATTTTTTCCTTAATAATTATTTTATTGTTTTCTCTTGAGCAAAGCAGCAAAATGACCCTACTGAGAGACCCATGGCAGACTTTGCCAGGGGCTTGAAGCCTCCACCTCCAGTGCATAGTATAAAAATGTCAGTGAGATCTCAGCAGACTGTTCTCAGGACAGTTATTCCTGGATGATGTTGATTCAAGCAATCCTCTTCAGTGGTCAAAAAAGTTGCTTAAAATCTAAGCACTAAGTACTGGGGTTCTGCAGAGGAAAACAGTTTACAAGATTTTCCCCAAGGTGGTAAGCAAAATATAAAGTGTAGAGGGGGAAAAAAATATCAAGATGGTGGGATTTTATGGTGAACCTCTAAGGAAGTCCATGTGTGCTCTTCTTCATCACGATGGACAAGGCAGAGCTTTGGGCCACTCTCTGACTCATCGAACAAAACGTTGCTCTGAGATATACCTGAGGGTCTGTCACATTGTCACATTGCCATCAATTACTACCATTACGTGGACACGTCTGCATCACAAATCTTTCTTAATACAAGTAAACTCATATGAAGAATGGACAGCTTTTCCAGTCTGTACTCCTACCACTCACTCTGCATGAAGGAAGTTACATTTTCAGATAAGGAACTCCCAATAATCTCTATATGTAATTCCACGACTGGCCAATAAACATCACATTTGATAACTATGGTCAAAAAGGAAGAGTTTCTTAGCATACATACTTCATTGTGGAAAAAAAGCTCTATTTTTAACCACATCTATTAAATATATTTATTTGTCTTCAGCATGTGCTTTCAAAAAAAACCCCCAGAAATGGAAATATATAGGTGCCAGCTTCTTTTCCAGTCTAAATTGGCTCCCCTGACACAAGTGCACTGCAAACGTTTGTGCCAGTAAAATTTGCCTTCTGTTTCTTAACTGGATCCAGATATTTCATCCAAGAGTACTTCCTCTTTATTTCTTCCACTGATACCTTACATTTTGTGTTTCCAAAATTAATTTTGGCGTGGTATATTTTCCCTCATAATGAGTGACCCCAAAAGATTCATTGTGTCGATTATTCATAGTCACAGCACGTCTTAGCAACTCTGTCTTGCAAAAGACACACATAGCATGCTGCAATGACTGCTCTATGTGGCCAAATTCAGAGCTCTCGCACTGGTCTTGGTTCAGAGCTGGAGGAGAAATTGGACACAGCATCTGGACTCATCTGGTTGTGTGCTTATCCTTTCAGATCACTTTGCCTTTTGCTTGTGGTGGAATCCTGATCTCACAAAAGCCAGCAGAAGTTTTTCTCCCCCTTTCCTGGACATCCTTGCTGTCATTGTCCAAAATCAGAACTTTTGGCAAACTTAGTCACACTGGAGAGGGTCATTTTCAGTCCCTTAAGACCAAATGCTTTACCTGAGCACTCGCTGCAGAACATCAGCAGGATTTCACAGCAGAATGTGTTCTGCTGCTGTCTGCCTAGTGAGCGGTGTCATGCAAAATGACTTTTTATTCCCTTTTCGCTATTAAGAGGAACACTTGATAAAAGACAAACTATGCTTTACTCAAAGTCCAGCAGGTGCCCCACAAGCCACTGCTCTATGGGAGGCACAGAGCAGCAGCTCCATACAATTAGCATTCATTCCTGGAGGTTCTTCTTTTGCAAAGCAAAGATTGTAATAGTTCAAAGAAAATACTCTGTGCAACTGTCAAAAGGCAAGATCATGCTCATCTTTCAACATCCTACAGACAAACTATGCTTCACTCAAACTCCAGCAGGTGCCCCACAAGCCACTGCTCTATGGGAGGCACAGAGCAGCAGCTCCATACAATTAGCATTCATTCCTGGAGGTTCTTCTTTTGCAAAGCAAAGATTGTAATAGTTCAAAGAAAATACTCTGTGCAACTGTCAAAAGGCAAGATCATGCTCATCTTTCAACATCCTACGGCAAGGACTATCATTGTGATGAACACAATTAGTTAAGAGCTTCACACTCAGAGGAGCAGTGATGTGGTTGTTAAAGCACAAATAATTAAGATTATTTGGGTCTGTGTTTCTTCTTTTAAAAAAAAAAATCCTTGTCACTGTCACCATCACCTGTGTGACTTATGGCCAACCATTTTTCTGCATTTCTGCCTCACTCTGTACCTCTCTCACTTTGAAACAACCTTTTTTCCAACTTTGTTCATTCTGCCTGGCATCAGCAGGAGCAGCAACAAGGCCAGGTTGAACGAAGTGCCCTGGGGATTACAACATTAACCAAGCCCCCGGAGCATCACCGCAGGGGATTCCTTGTGCTGTCCAGCACCCGCTGCATGAAGCTGGATCCTCTCAGTATTAACAAAGTCCAAATGAAGCTGCACCTAGATTCGGATGTCTTAAATCATACTGAAGAATAAGCCCCTCTCTATAGCCACCTCGATCTGTCAATAAAGCGGAGCAGCAGCAAAGCCGGGTTGAATGAAGTGCCCTGGGGATTATGACATTAACCAGGCCCCTGGAGCATCACCGCAGCATTCCTTGTGCTGTCCAGCACCCGCTGCATGAAGCTGGATCCTCTCAGTATTAACAAAGTCCAAATGAAGCTGCACCTAGATTCGGATGTCTTAAATCATACTGAAGAATAAGCCGCTCTCTATAGCCACCTCGATCTGTCAATAAAGCATGTACTTGGATGACACCAATTGTCACAGCTGCACTGAGGCTCAGCAAGCAAGTTCAATATTGTGGGGACAATAAATCTCATCTTAGGATCCATTCCAGTGATAAAAAATAAAGTATCTCCTTATGTCTGCTCTGCTCTTTTCTTCTCTCCTCTCTCTTCTTATTTTTTTTCTTGTGTATGAAAGAAATAGATTTGTAGGGGGGAAAAATCCTTCCAATTAAGTGTCCTGGCTCATAGATCAGCCTGCTGCCTCGCAGAAAGATCAACAGTTTTACCATTAAAGAAAATGTGTCTTTGCTCACAGTACAACCCGTGTGAAATTCTTAGTAATCGTAGAAAGAAACTCCTCATTAACAGATCTGCCATGATGGAGGAGAGGTTCGCTCAGAAGAAGAGATGGAAGGCAATCTCAAATACAATAATACAAACTTCAAGGTTATAAGTTGGGTTCTGGAGAAATTGCAGTGCATGCCTCACATTGCTAGAAAAGATCTTGTTATGAGTACCCACATCTTGATTCAAACACAGGCTTTGTGTTGCACAACAAAGCCATGACATTCCCCAGAGAAGCCTCCATACTCTTCCCTCGATCTCCTTTAAATGAACAAAGAATCCATTTACAGATATTTAGTTTCAGAATTACTCCATTTTGGCACTCCATCACAGCCTCCTGAGGGGGCCAGCAGCAGTACTCGGGACTTGCTTTCTGTTCTCATAAAGCTCTGTTGAGAGGTAGTCAATAAAATATTCTTTCAGTTTTTACTGTCAATGGCGATACATCGTGTTCACATCGGGCACATCAAGCGAGGCAATCACAAAGCACTTTACAATACCTTATTTCACAGCACAGCTGTAAATGCACATCCCACCCGTACAAAGACAACCCCACAGCACTGAGTTGGAGCGAGGTGTGCGTTGTCTGCTCACCACATCTGCTACCTGCACAGCCCAGGTAAACCTTCAAACCTCCCACTCCAGTGCTTACCCAGCCCGACCGGGTTTAGATTGCAAAGAAAGCAGGATTACATGATTCTCTACAGGATTTTGTAAACCATGAAAGTTTAAGCTTAAATATTCCTTGTAACATGGATTCCTATGTTACAGGAGTGCGTTAACAGTTCAAGAACAGGTTGGATGGGGCTTTGAGCAGCCTGCTCTGGTGGGAGGTGTCCCTGCCCATGGCCCCATGGCAGGGGGGTTGGACTGGATGATCTTTAAGGTCCCTTCCAACCCCAACCATTCTGTGATTCTATTCTATGGTTCTATGCATTTCTGAAAAGCTAAATACACATCACGATATTGAAAGTAAGGTGTCAGCTACAAAAATAGCAAAAAAAATCAGCCTTGTGTTTCTCCACAGGAACATCAAGGAGGTATAAAATAATTTTTAAAAATTAACCTGAACTAACAAGCACAGAAATAGTTTTTCCTTGCATGTTGCAATGTCAGAGAGTGTTGCAGAAGTTAAAAGTGTCACTCTGAATGCCAACTTCATTCCAGGAATGCATCTTTTGCAGTGGTTCTGTTTCTTTTCTAGCTGTACACAGCCTTTCTAGACCAAAAAAAGAGGAAGACCATAAATACAGGTATTATTTTGACAGTGTCTCTGCATATATCCCCTATGGGCATCAAGTGGATGGAGTGGAAAGAGCAGGAACTACACAGCTACTGTTATTTTCTCTGGAAGGGTGATTTGGAAAGAATAAAGAATTGGCTTTTCCTTTAGGACCAGCCACAAAACTGAGCCAGTGAGGGTGAGAGGCTGGAAAGTAGAAGTAAATTACTTTTTTTCCAACAAATGAAGGAAATAAAGACACTTCCTTCCTTTCTTGGAGCAATCATATTTATTCAAATCGGTGTCTAGAGACCCAGCCCAACCCTACAGAAACAAAGCTCGCCATAATGAGCCTGGCTGCCTCTCCAGGCAGAGTCCTCCTGGGTTGATGGGACAGAAACAACATTCATGGGGGCTACCACAGAAGAAATCATATAAAAATGACCCCAAATTCCTGCTTAGCGGTTCCTACCACAGAAGACAGGAAGGGGACAACTCCTTGACTTTGGACAGGAAAATTGCTTTGGTCCTGCAGGCAGGGTGTGTGTCTGAAACAATAATTTCATTACGGCCCAGGATCCATTTTGTGAACCACAGCTACTCACACTGCTCACCAAGGCCTTAAAATCTCATTTAAGTGTGATGTCCTCATTTATCAACTCTGGTTACCGCAACAAGATTAAAGTTCCAGACTACTGCCCTGAACTGTCCAACTCTGGATAACTAAAGTACTGTTTTCATTAGAATTCCTTTCTACAGAGGAAAGGATCGTCACTGAATGCAAGATGATTTTATTGCTTAGGTGAGAGGCCAGGATGTTGCCTGTTGTGCCACCAATAAACTGCAAAAGCACCTTTGAGAAGGCTGATCTTCTGTTTACCCATAGGCTCTCAGATGGACAGTGTGATATTTGAAATGATTGCTTTGACTATAAGTTAAGAGACAGACGCACTGTTGTGGTAAAGTTCTGCAGAGAGAGGGCTGCCAGAGCTCTTACAGTTTCCAGATTATGAAAGACAACCTGAACCAGTATTGACAGTCCCATAATTTGGGTAATTAAAGGATAGCTCTAAGTTTATGCTCTGTCATTGACTATTGAACATTTGTCTATTGACAAATAGACAGAACTATTGAACATTGTCTATTTGACTATTCAATGACTATTGATCACCCTCTTTATCCTTATGACATAAAATTATAACATGAAGAATAAAAGTTTACCAAAGAACTAGCTCCACAAATACTAACAAGAGCTCACACAGACCTCCCAGTAAGAGATTTCCTGCAACATGTTTTGATTTGCCCTACTTACCATCTACTCTTTCCTACTGGAAATAATTCCTACCAAAATATTCGTGTTCTTACACTGCATTCGTGGAAAAGGATCTAGACTTGCAGATCTTACTTCCCTTTACTCTCTGCCACTCCTTGAAAGAGCCACAATCACATTTTCAATCTCTTCTTTCCTGCTTTCCCCAAGATTTCCTCATCCTTTCCTGACTTGGCAACAGGGTTTGATCCTTCCCAGGTACCAGTTCTGTCACCAGCATGGCCAGGTCTGATTATCACTTGGTCAGAGAGCTTCGCCAACTCAAGGGACTTCCAGAGTTTGGCAAATCCCCATGAAGACCATGAGACCAGTGACCATTGAGAGGCAAAGTGCTAACATTCAAATCCCAGGTCAACGTGAGCACTACACTACTGCCTCACATTTGAGGACAGACCAAGTGTGCTGGAGTGACAATGAGTCTAGGAAGGAATTATGAAAGACGCACCAAATGAACTCCAAGATAACACACTCCTCCCACGCTCTCCTATTGTATACAGCCTCTTTCTGTCCTTGTGTCCCTGTGCCTGAAGGACTGTGGACCTCAGGACAGGCTTCAATGACCATGGTAGAAGACAGAACAGCAGTAGAGAAGCACGGGTCAGACAGCTCCTGTCACAGAAATCAGTGCCAAATATGAACGTTATCAGGGCTGACACAGGGCAGCAGCTCCCTTAGGGCAATACTTCCACTTGTACCTGCACATCATACATGAGTCACTAGCAAGGAATTGAATGCAGCACAACATAAAAAGCAGAGGCCTCTATCCTCATGGATACTGGAGAATACCACACATTTATGAAAAATCCCCCTTCTGCCCAGATAGAAGGAGTTTTGATATGAGCTAGGCTTCAGGTTGGGTGAGATTTTCGTCTTTATCCAATGATCAGCTCGACATCCCTCAGCTGCTGTACCACTTCCCATAAGTATGGGGCCAGGTTCTGTCCTCTAGGGTTCTCTAGAGCACCAGCAAAACTATAAGAGAAGGAATAGTAAATCCTACCTAAAATTAATAGATGTTTTAATGCCAAAACCAAAGAACACTTTGCTTTCCAGGAAACAAACAGAATAGCCATTCTCTAGTCCTATGGGTAGTAAAACCATTACAGACTCTGCGAGAGTCTTTTAATAAAGGAGGGTATGTGTTCAGATACCCAAAGATTTCAGAGTTTGACTTGCCAAAGACATGAAGGAGTAGTGGCTTTTACTGCAGCAGAATCAATGATTGATACCACCCAGGGGAAAGCTCCAGCAAAGTTCTCATCTGTTTGTCATTATAAATTATGCCGACCCTTCAGTTGGACTTATGTAATTTTCCCTGTGGAGACACACCAAAGCTGCACAACTTTTCAGCAAGTCATTCAGGGGAAAAGCCCAATAGAAACCTGCCTAAGTTTTGGCAGAATTTAAGAGCTAATATTGAAGGAAACAATCCAGAAAGCCAGCTTTCCAAAGGATATTTAACCTTGGGGACACCTAAAAATTTTTAAGTATTCCCAAACTATTTCCTCAACACCTGTGCAGAAGTGCACTGCAGTTTGGAAAGTTTCATACATCGCTCCACTTAAGCTCCACCAAGCTCCAGAGACCAAGCAGTCGTGTGCCTATGGCCAGTGAGATCCCTGAAGAGACACTTGATCGCTGTTTAATTGTGCAGCAAAGGAGCCCCTGATTTGCAACCATCTAAACCCCAGACAGACGCTGGTGCAATAAGATTAGGAGGGAAATACAGAAGTGCTGATACATCCCCTTCACCTGTTTGTCTGTACGCTTTCTAAGCACCTCTCTTGCTTTCCTTAAGGTAACTGGTATATTAGATGAATCACTGAACCTAGGAGATGCATCCGTCATTGCACAGATGCATACAGGAAAAGTAAATGACATGAAAAATGTTATTATGCAGGAGGACGTAGATTCATCTTCTGATTTATAGTGAGTGAGTCAAGCCTCTTTAAGACAAAGGCTTAGTTTGAAACAAATTTTGTCATTGTTAGCCCTGAGGATCCACCAGAAAAAGACAACTAACAGCCTGCTTTTCGGTGCGTTTACACTCAGTTATGAGATTCCTCATTTACCAGCTTTAGAAAGAGGTTATTTGGTGTTTTGTAATAAAAATTTATTTCTATTGCACTGTTCTCCTGCAGATCTCAAAAGTACCCTAAACTGGTAGTTTATTAAAAGTCAGATAGCATACAAAAGAAATTTCTATCAGTATTTAGCAAACTACCACAGTCTTAGCTGTTTGGGTCTAACCCACTGCCTTATGCTCAGCTAACTGTTCTTTGCACTCTTATGTACTCCTGCTGCCTTTGGGCTTGGATCAAATCTTTAATGCTGTTATAGGCCAGGTTCTGCTAAAACTGATGTACTTCATTTTTTATTACTTTATATATTATATGTATTTCATAAACACACAGACATATCTATTTCCATAATGCTTATTGCAATTAAATAAACATTGACTCTAATTTTGTAACAGTAGCTGGTAAGAGGTAGGACTTACGCAAACAAAGTAGTTTCAATCTATTCAATAGTTTTCTCTCTGTGAATAATTGCCAATCAATATTGGTATTTGAAAAAGAAAACCAACTCCTCAATTTAGAGATTTTTAATGTTGGTTCTCTTGAATTTTCTTGGGTTTAACTGCATCACAGTTATTCTTATAGAATACGTGTACACATGTTTATTTTTCTTGACAAATGCCTTTAAAACCTGTTTTTCTAATTGACATTTATTTTGGCAATAAGCTTGTTTCTTACAAGCCTCCCTTTGGCACATGCTCTGTGCTCCTCACACATTAACAATTAACAAGGCGCATTTGACTGAACCCCTACTGCTGCAGTGTGATCTGTCACTATGAAATTTGCAGGAGTCTTTACTCACAGTTGACAAAAGTGAAGCCAAAACAGACTGACTGGCCATGATATGCTGGAATAGGAAGTAATCAGGAATTTCAGATGATTTCATAGGAATTTCACATGATAAGATATAACAACAGGTGGAAACCAATACTTGTTAGTTCTGGAAGACATTTTTCTGATTCATTTATTAATTCTTGATACGATTAAGTAAAGCCTGAGATAACATAGGAAATGCTTTTCATTCTCCTAATTTCAACTGTTTGTTTAATACCAAATGGGTAAGGACAGTATTCTGAGATAAAATATTACACAGAAAAAAAACCCAAAACTTGTACAAAGACATATTAAAAGCAGAAAAATTTGCAGTCTCCCTTTTAGGCAGATGCAGGCATGACTGTCACGTGTCTGGAAAGTACCGACATTCAAATTTAGCTGTGTATTAAAACATCTAAAAAGGTTTGTGCATCTACTGGACACAGCTACTTCCTGGGTAATGTCTTTCACCTATTTACACGGTCTGCTATATCAGCTGAGCTTTTTCCCAAAACGTGAGGTTAAATCAAAAGTGCTAATGGCATCTTCCAGTGCTGCTAACTGCAAATCTCTTTCATAATAACAGTTAAAGCATTAAACAAAATATCTGTCCTTACTTACAAGGCAAAGCAGAAAGTAAGGTCATTCGTTACACCCCATTCACTATTTTCTGTTTCATTCTGTTAATATTACAGTGGAACTGAGAAAAAAATATAATGTCTGAGGTTCTCAGATCTTCCTTCAGAGTTTTCATCATTCGCTTCCCAAGAAGGGGTTTAACAAATACCACACTGTTCTGTCAATATTTGTATGCAGCACCACATAGGGCAGGCTGCCAAACTCGCATGGTTTAAAGAGCCAAGGGGAGCAAACTGACACCCTCACAAACACACTCCCCGCTTTGTCTCTTTTAAGGTGGTGGTAAAAGTGTCATCGTTGCTTCTGACCGCAGTTTCGGAAAGCTCTTTGTTTGATTGCTTTGCTTCTCCAGATATGCATGATTTCATAATCGCCGTTCACCAAACTTCAGGGATTTGTTTCATGCCCCAACGTTTCTTATACAATTATAAGGCTTTTGCTCTCCACCAGCTGCACTTTAAATGTATTTTAATTGGCTGGAATTTAGAAGGAATCCATTTGGCACTCATTTACATTTGAAGCACGCCCCTAGCAGCTGAAACAGGCCCCAGAAGCAGCCCGATTACTTCATCAAAAGAAACTGCTTGAATACCGTCGACTCCTACATAGCTACAGTGAACTCTGCTTCATAGGTGTGGTGATGTAATTAATAATTCTCAGCTAGGTTTTTGCTTATACCAAGAGCAGAATGTGTGACCAACTGATACATTTACAGACTGGTCTGCAGATTTACAGCGCTCGGCCGTAGCTCTCAAACATCATGGCACTTCCAGAGAGAGGATTTTTTCTGCTTTTTCTCTATCTGATCTACACAGCGACGTGGCTCCCACACTGGAAGTATTGTTTCTATCCTTGCAGCACATCAAGAATGTTACCGGCTGGATTTTTGTATATAACATTATTTTAAAATCTTCTAAGGTGCTAGTTATTCAGGGATCAAAGTATAAGCTAATTTTAGTACATTGCATTACGAATGGCTCGTTTCTTCCATTTCTTTTTATTTTCAGGTTTCAATGTGTATTGAAAGCCAACTTTGCAGAGCCTTACTTTAATGTACTAAGTTCGCCCTACTCTGCAGTTTGTAATGCAGTGGTTTAAGAGTTGACAGCAGCAGGGAGAGCTACCAACAGCTGCTCAGAAAAAAAGGATGAGAAGACATTAAGGAGAGAACCGCAAGAATTCACACTGTAAAACGCAGTATTTCGGATGAATGTAGTGACATTAACAAGTCAGATTTAAAAACAGAGAGACATTCCAAGTGATGCTGATTGAACGCATGGTATCTGAAAAACCCAGAGCTCTGCAATCCATGAAAGCTCCTGTGAAATTGTAACTGCTTGAGAGTTCACTTATCATCAGTGTACCACGGAGGATGAAGGAGCGAAAGAAAAGGGATTATTCTCCAGCTGAAGTACAATGAGAACTGTTTTCTACATTTAAAAGGTGAATAGTTCTTGAAGTGAAGTTATGACAATACTTGCCGCCCACAGAGAAAAGCAGCGTTTCAAGAGCATTGTATGAAAAGGAGAAGGATTAATGCCACAGAGAGAGACCATTAAACTATAGAAGTGCTGCATATTTTAATAATTTGACTCCATCCAACTCTGGAAATTTCCATAGTTAACTGGCTTATACTCCTAAGAAGTGGAAACCCTGAGTGTGCTGAGGTCTTAAGGGAGCTTGCTGGAGCGTGTCCAGAGAAGGGCAACAAAGCTGGTGAAGGGTTTAGAGCACAAGTCTTATGAAGAGCGGCTGAGGGAGCTGGGGTTGTTTAGTGTGGAGAAAAGGAAACTGAGAGGAGACCTTATCAACCTCTACAACTACCTGAAAGGATGATGTAGTGAGGTGAGAGTCAGTCTCTACTCCCTGGTAGCTAGTGATAGGACAAGGGGAAATGGCCTCAAGTTGCACCTGGGAAAGTTTAGGTTGGACATTAGGAGGAATTTCTTTACTGAAAGGGTTGTCAAGCACTGGAAGGGGCTGCCCAGGGAGGTGGTTGAGTCACCATCCCTGGAGGTGTTTAAAAGACAGGTAGATGTCGTGTTTAGGGACGTGGTCTAGTGGCAGACTTAGTAGGGCCAGATCAATGGTTGGACTCAATGATCTTGAAGGTTTTTATCAACCAAAACCATTCTATGATTCTATGATTCTGTGACATGCCACTTAAAAAAACCAACCAACCAAACACATACAGCAATGGCCGAAGCAGATAATTAATTATAAGAAGCCAAATCAGTTGCTACCTTTTAACTACCTTATGATACTTCACTGAGAAAGGGCCAAGCAGCTGTCCAGACTCTGTATTGTTATGATAACTCAGTGTATCACACTCGCTTAATTTATTTCATCCTCAAATATATTCATGACATACAGAAATATTCTTGCCTTCCTCTTTTTGAAGGCACAATGCCTATGACCATGCTGGGACCTAAACCCAGCTCCTCAGTGCCTTCTTTCCTCCCTTAGGTCATGCATTTACAATTGTCCCATGTACAGAGACTTGTGGCTCCAACCCAGATCAGAGCTGACTCACATTACCAGCTGAAAAGCACAAGGAAGCATCTCAGATCTTTGAAAGCCAAAGGAAACAGAAGTGGAGGCTTAAATCTAGACTTCTTTTACCCTTATCCAAGCAGAAACAGAAGATTAGAGAGCTGCTTACCTTCATCTCATCTGTAGCCTACCAAAACAGATTACAAAACTCCCACTGAGTTCAAAAGGTGATGTGGATGGGAGAAGAAGAGAAGAATTGCAGCACTATTTGTGACCTCAGCTATAAATGAAAAGAAAATCCTAGATCATTACAAGCAACTAAAATATTTGAAATCTTACTCATGCATCATCAAAAGCTTCACACTTTTGACTACTTGACTTTATGTGTTTGTTTAAAAAGATAAAAAATGTTCCCGACAGAAGTGCCACAGTGTAAATACCCAGTGTAAATACTTCATAGCAATATGAATTGTGCAGTGGATGAGGAGGAGCTCTAGACAGGAGGGCAAACAGCAGCACGTAACAGCCTGCTCCTGTCCTCCTGCCTCTGCCAAGTGCCGAGCAGTGAAGTTTGGAAGGAGAAAGGTCAGGGCTCCATTCATGCTGTCACTCTGGGAATCGCCGGCGTTGTCATGGGCTGCGTGATGACAGCCATGAAGCCTTGATGTGCCATTGATTGTTATAGGGCCTTGAAGACAATTGGCCATTATTTAGCTTCAATATCTATCTTCACAATTATTTAAATGTGAGACACTGGCAAATGTTTCCAAAGAAACGGTACCGGTGGGATTTTGAAAAGAGGGGGACTGATTTATTTTCAAGCCTCATGCGAGATTCGAGTCACAGCCTCAGAAAGCCTCAGAAAAGCTGTACACAAAACTGATTTTCTGGTAACTGTTCCACAAGAAAACACTTGCATTGACAAAACTTAAGCATATGAAACATTTACTCTTAAGACAGTTAATAGCCCTAAGCACAGTGAAAAGGAAAACCATTACTTTGAAATTTCAGAAACTATTAAAAAAAAAGAAGACAGAGAGAGAAATATGGGTGCTATCAAAGGAAAGATAATCAATCCTTCAAAAGCAGAGACATCAAGCAGTAAAGAATACTTCCACCATGCCTAATGGCAATTCTTTGCTGCCTTCCTTCCCTGACTGCTGCTGGTATTCAGCTGGACGAGAGGAAAAAAACTAACACTGCAGTAGTACACACAAGCAAAAATGAACTACAGCAAAGGAGAAACCCCGGAGTGAATGAAAAGCTGGTTTTCTCTTATGCAAATGCTATGCATCAATGAACGAGTTTCCAGTCTAACAGAACCATCTCCAGGAGATATATAAGGCTATTACTGTAACTGATACCTGGTTAAAAACGAAGGACGTGATGGGGATGAGAATGCAAGCGTGTAGGATTTATTAAAACAGCAGCCCAGCAGAGTCCTAGGGAAACATATGACAAAAGACAAGAAGAATGATGACTCTGAAGGGGACACTGGAAAGAATACGTCATCTAGTCGGTATGCAACCAAGGGGTGGAAGTATTAAAATAAGGCTTATTGCAGGCTTTTAAAAACTAGATGAGAACGAAGACCATTCAATTATTTTTCTTTAATCCAGAGATTGCCCATGTGAAACACTGCGAAGGCAAGTAATTGGATTATGGGACTCTCCCTGGTCCTAACTGAGGTGGGCCGGCAGAAGGAAAGCAGAGGATAAATTGCATTCCCACAAAGTGGGATTACCTCTGCACATTTTCCATCACTTTCTGCCTCCCCATCTTTCTTCCATACATTTCCAGATTTCTAGAGCTGGACAGTCAAATGCAGGATAACAGCAGTCTTAAGCTCCAGAGGCCTATAATATTTCCTAAGCGTCACCCAAAAGATACACATGCACAACTCTACCATGCTGTGATGTCTCGGAAAGGATGTATATTTACAAATATTTTTTTTTGAAATCTGGTTCTGCATCCCTTGTTCCATTCCTTGAAGGAACTACAGCCAATTCAGCCCTACATACATATGGGCTGTATCTTCATGAAGTCTGTATAAAAAAATCCCTGAAACTCACAGCATGGATACCAGGTCCTTGGCACAATTATACTCCACAACACTGCTCCTGCTGCATCGCACCATGTTGACAAATTCTCAGTGGAAGCGGGCCCTAATAAAAGCAAGAAGCCCGGTTACTAATGTGTCTTCTGCTTCTGAATAGTTAAGTCAAGGCCTCATAAACAAAAGACTATATATAAAAGAGATCTGATTTTTTTTTGGATGGCAGTCTTGATTGCAAGACCTTGACACTGTGCATTAGTGGAATGGGTGAGGAAGACAATCACATTCCTTGTGCATTAACACCTCACTTTCTTGAGAACAACAGCAAGGGATCTGGGGGTGTTAGAAACCAATCCGCTCCTTCACAGTTGCAGCACTCTGAGAAACGCTTCCCTGTCATCAGTCTACTGAGAGTTCAAATGTCATCCATCTGGACCTGCTTTGAAGGAACCAAATCTCTGATACTGGAATTGGACACAGGGTGTGTTACAGAAATAGCAAGAGCTGAGATGACAGACACCCTTTGACAGACCAATTCCCTAAAGCTAAGATGCACGCACTGTTGGTCTGTTATCTGCTACATACACTTCTGCATCAAGGTATTTGCAGCACTATTATATTCTTCTAAGTAGGTCCCAAACAATGCTAAATATGGAAAATATTTTTCAAAAAATAACTATTAGTTTGTGTCCAAGGCCAAACTCATACCCTGAGCAAATCTGGCTAGGCACAAAGTCATATTACTCAGCATTAACGTCAGCTGGGAAGCTTATTGCGGTATCAATGTCCATGGACTTCTTACCATAAGTTCTCAGTTTTTCCCTGCAAAATATTATCACTTTCTTGATGCCTCATATCACTTGAAAAGGTTAAAGATATTTTAAAAATGAGTTTATATTCAGAATTGCTGGAATCATATGCCTTGCAAATCACTGCTGTCAGAGAAGGTAGTAATCTGCTCAGAAGAGGAGAATAAGACCAAACACGGTCGAGATTAAAAACTTGAGACCATTCCCTTGCAATGGCATGGTTTGAGAGTTCTGTTTTTCAAGGCAGAAGACAGGCATGTGCAGAAGTCACCAAAGGCTGTGGGATAATGCAACCGACTACAAACAGGTCTGGACAACACAACTGACTGGAGGGCAAAAGTAAACAGGGGTGGAGCAAAACAAATCCAAATTACGCATCCTGTGTGGCTGCACATTCAGCTTCTGGGGAGTCGGTCTGCTGCCCTGGAGAGATGCATCATCTTCAAGTGAACAGTTCTTACTTTGATGCATTAAGACAAATGTCATTTTCAGTTGCTGCATGCTGGCTTACCTTATAACCAAGAAGATTCACATATCAAGCTGTGACAACTTCAAAAGAAATATCAAAGAATAGAGAAGAACTATATATAAAGTATCAACGTGTCACTCCTCCCTCGAAGATAACGTGTAACACCCCATTGCAGATATTTAAAAATATTTAAAACATCTACTACTATTCTAGGACTTCTCACTGAGGATTAAGTTACAGAAATTGGGGGAGACACAGAGAAGTCCATGGCTGCTCATCCTTTTACCTTTTTCAGCTTAAATTTCTATTAAGCACGCAGTTAGGTTGAGGAAGATGGATGCATACTCAGCATAGGAGATTAAGGACCTCTAGAAAAGATGAACGTTTTGTTTATGCACATTTCTATCAATCTCTTGGTCATAACCACTCACAGCTTGCAATAAAATAACGCCTGAAAGTACATTTCAAGGACATTATTTTCAAAAAATATTAGAATCTATGACATCCTCATTAGCTTAATTAAGATAAGACAACCTGCAAAGACTGGGCTGGGGTTATTTTTTAAATTAGACTATGTATTAGAACAGCACAAAATGCTAATGCCTAGTGTTACCAATGAGACTGGCAAAATACTGATTTTTGTGAAAGAAGGCTCTGATCCAGGACACCAGCCAGACCAGCAGATCATCAGGACCATCAGTGTCGGGGGATTTCTATATGAACACAGAATTCTGTTATTTCCAAAGAAAGTTCCAGATCATACTTTAATCACTCAGGTTTTCACCACTACTTAGCAATTATTATAACAATGCAAATTAAGAATCTTGTTTCACACATTCTTTTAATAATAGCACTTGGAACTTTATACAGTATTAGAGGAGTCAGCATCTAAACCTTCCCAGAAGGCAGGCAAATAACAAATGTCATACTCTCATAATGCATTTAGGTACTGCATAGATGGGACATAATTAAAGTAAGACTTAATTAAAGCTTTTCTTCTCCAGAGACGGACAGGTAAAACATAACTTACTGTGTTCTCAAGTATAAAAGAGTCTAAAATTGTCTTTGCGATTACACAACCATAGACTCTCAGTACAGCAAAGGAGAAATACAACTGGGAGTAAGTTTTGCTTCAGCCTGCTCCCATTTCAGTCTGAACTAATTTCTAATCCCCTGAAACAAAGCAGTCAGGATCTATTCTGCTTAGTATAGAAAACTTGACTTCTGTAACACACTGCTAAAAGATTGTATAGATGATCCCTTCTGCTCGTACTAAACTGTTCTGCTTTCAGTGGTGCACCACAAAAATCCACCTGGGTGGAACCAGCCACTTCAAAGTGCGTCCTTGGGCAAGTTACTTAACTTTCTTGGTTAACAACTGGGTTTCTTTATGGTGGTACTCACCACTTACTATCTGTAGGCAGAGAACGTACATCCAAAAGCAGAGCGTCAGCCACCACATTAATGAACGCTATGTAAACTTAGTGCTGGTTGCTTTATGTTTGAAGTGAGATCTCTCAGGCGGTGGCTGGCCTCAGTATCCAGTACAATACATGGGGAAAGACTGGAGAAAAAACAAACAAACAAACAAACAAAAAACCCAAAAATCCCCACCAAACCAGGAGCATGTCCTGAAGTCGGGATTTTAATATGAAGTCACATATTAAAACTCAGTCCCTCTTGTATGTGTAACACTGATTCAGGGCTGTATAGAAACCTTTTGCCTATTTCTATTCTAATCTGTGGCTCCATCTTTTAAAGATATTTGGCAATAACGGTTCTCTGAAAAGCCTTACACATAAAGCTACCAGAGGAAGCAACCTACTATTGTGTTTTCCAAAGAGCAACTAAAGGTATAAAAAAAGGTAAAGGTAAAAAGTGTGTGAGGAAAGGTGCCACCAGTCAGTATTTTCTATGCAAGCAGCATAGACATCAGACAGCAACAGACACCCCAACGGCACGGCTCCTAACAGAGACACCCTCACAGTTACGCGATGAACAGGACACCTGTGCTTCAGGTCCAAATATCCCTTAAAGGCTAAATTTCCACCTAGGTGTTGAGACAGAGCCCTGCAAGGCTCTTGCACAGTGCCCTGGCACAACCTGGCCAGGTAAAACTGTCGACCAGTGCTGGGTTTGGCCAAGGAAATGTAACCAAGAAGGCTGGGCTGCACTAATATTGAAGGGTGATTATTTTACATCCACTTAAGGGCTGCCAGACAACTATTCCCTTGGACTAAATAAGGGCCTAAAACAAGGTGGAAAAACCTTCAAAACCTAGCCTGTTTGTGTTAAGATATGAAGCTAAATCGTGAACTTAGAGGTGGTCTTAGGCTTGGCTGCAAATTCTGAAGAGTTTTAATGGGTACTGTGTGAACATGGGTGATGACCTCCATGCAGCTGCTGGCATGGAGTTGGTTTGATTTTAGGCGTGATGCAGGGACAAAACACAGCTTGGAAAGGCAGAACTGGGCCAGGGATAACAGCCAGGAGGTGGAAACAAGAGAACTGACATCCGCCACTCAGCCACATTTACTGTCATCATCTCTTCTTTCAGTTCTTCACTCTGCAGAATGGGGATAACCTTTTCCTCAAAGGACTGTGGTGGCAAGAGGTGAGGGATTTATCTATGAAACCCTCTGCTGGAAGCAGTTTCAGGAGTTGAACCTTATATTATTTCATAAGAAATATCATTCTTTTAAAAATCTATTCTAGTCACAAAGCTGTACTAAATTTTCCTGAGCATAGGTGTTATTTCAGCAGAATTTTCTTTGTTTATAGAGGTATGAGAAGGAGAGTGGGACAAAGAGCTACAGCATGACTAGTAACCAAGTCCAAATTTTTTAAGGTCATAAAAATCAAACAGGACACAGAGCTCTGTATATTAGCTGTAAGATCTTCCAGTCGCTTCATTCTTCCTCCAAAAGCCAATGAAGCTTTCTGAAGACAGCAGAGAATGATATGGTCAACCCTCCCACACCAAGTAATTACGTGGTTGAAATCTGTACAAACTGAGAGCAGTGTAGGATAGCGGTATCGGTCAACTCTCCCACACCAAGTAATTACGTGGTTGAATTCTATACAAACTGAGAGCAGTGTAGGATAGCGGTATTTACAATTACTCAAATTAGTGGACATGAGCATATATAAACACCTCAACCAGAATAAGAGAATTTTGGTCAATGAAGCAGCAAGTGACAGAAAGAAAAAGGCAAAAGAGTTGACAAAAAAGAATGACAATAAAACAACCACAGTCTAGGAAGAAGCAGCAAGTTCAGCATTTCAATTTGCCAAACCTGAAATTCAGGTTTAAGGAATTTTTTCCTTGTTCGCATCACTTCTGCATTTTCTGAGGCCTTTAAGGTGCGTGCTGGTTTTGGCTGAGACAGAGCTCTTCATAGCAGCCAGCACGGGGCTATATTTTGGATTTGGCTGAAAACAGCATTGATAACACCGGGATGTTTCAGTTACTGCTGAGCAGGGCTTACATAGAGCCAAGGCCTTTTCTGCTCCCCACCCCACCCCTCACCTCCGCAGCGAGGAGGCTGCAGGTGCACAAGAAGTTGGGAGGGGACACAGCTGGGACAGCTGACCCCAACTGACCAAAGAGGTGTCCCATACAATGTGACACCATGCTCATAAAACTGGGGGAAGAAGGAGGAAGTGGAGAATGTTTGGATTGATGGTGTTTGTCTTCTCAAGTTACCGTTACATGTGATGCAGCCCTGCTGTCCTGGAGACGGCTAAGCGCCTGCCTGCCTGTGGGAAGCAGGGAATGAATTCCTTGTTTTGCTTTGCTGGCACATGTAGCTTTTTCTTTACCTATTAAACTGTCTTTATCTCAATCCATGAGTTTTCTCACATTTATTCTTCCAATAATCTCCATTCCAACTGGGGGGAGTGAGCTGAGTGGTGCTTAGTTGCTGGCTGGGGTTAAGCCATGACAAGGTGCTATAGCATAGGCAGCTGAGTTTTCTGTTCTGTTTCTGTTTCTGAGATGACAGTAAGCATTCATCAGATCAAATGAGATATGTGACAGTTCTTGCCCCATGTCTTCTTGACCATACAACTTTTCACAGATGGTTTTTATCTGAGTTCGAAATAATACAACGGATTACTTAAAGCATCTCCTGACAACAAAGCACTTTTAAGCATATTCATCGTGCGGGACTGAGAAAGGACAGCTGGATGTCTGCAGGAACAAATGTGAGGTTTGTTTATAGTTGGAGTTTCCACAGCCCCAGCAGCGATGCTCTGAGTCAGTGCATCCTTTAGCTACCCAGGTCAGTACCATGTCTGTTGAGGTCATGTTAACCCTTCTCCACTTGCAACAGAGATTCACGCTATGTTCCTGCAAATGATTGCTTCCGCCAGCTTTCTCCTCCAGAAATCCTATTCAAGGGTCTTGTGTTGATACACGCTGACAGTGAATCAGGCCCTGAGTATTTTGTCAGTAGAACAGCACTTAACTTTTAAATATATTGCCCATCTGTGGACTTACTAAATCTAAATAAACTGCATGTCTAAGGCAATTTTCCTCCTTGCATGACAAACCTAGGTTGCTTTTATTCTGATCTCTAAATAGACCTCTCCCATTTGTATTTAGCCAAATATTTTGCTGTAAAACTTTAACAAGGGGAACGATGATTCACCTGAATTATAGCTATACATCTGCAGTAACTGTTTGCAAGGATGCTTGGATGCTCAACACACCCAAGGGATGGCTTGCAAAATAATCCACAGGAATGTACATTAGAAAAAACCAGCCATAAACATAACGAGATGAAGGTTTGACTGGGGTTTAGTCAGTTAAAATAACTATTTTTTGCATTGAGCAATTAGAATCACAATTAAAAGGTGTTCTCTTCACTATGTGGTACATGCACATGGTTCACATAAAATAAATGGTTAGCTCTTAGGTCAGTAAGTGCATTCTTAACAACTGCAAGCAGAAGGGGCAGATAAAGAGCCCGAGCCCAGGTTGGCCTTGTATCACACATGAAGATTGATTGAGCCAGAGCAATTGCAATAACAAGCATTTCAATCATGCCCTAGGCCTCGCTAGAAAAGCGCTTTTAAAGGCAACAATAGAGACACTACTGCTGATACAGGAAAACTACAGTGTGTGTCATCTGGATCGCCCAGATGCTGGGCTGAGCGCTGATGATGGATTGACTTGTCTGTACCACAGCACAGAGGGAGCATTTCATTGTTCGGCTCCTCTGCCACTGTTCTTTGGGCTTACTCCCCACCGTAATAGGGCACGGGGCTGCACAGGGCCTCAATGGCATCACATTACTTCTTTCCTGAATTATCATGCTCTGGTTATCACTTTTCTTCAAAAAAAATTGTACAAGTTCTGCTTTTCATTGCACAGAAAGCAGCTGAGAATGAAGACCTAGATGACAAGCCTTAACAACCCTAGCAGATATAGCATGTTTGATATCCTATTTTTATTCTACTGTCATGTTGCAATTAAAAGGAAAGATTTGCCACCTCCTTCTTCCCAATTAAAAATCTCCAGATGGAAGTTGACTGGGCATGCCAGATAGCAATCAGAAAAAAAAGGGCTATAATGAAATGTAGAGGGAATTTATCTTGATATTATCAACAAGTCAAGTTGTAGGGGAATAAGGAGTTATGTAGATACAGGAAAATAGCAATCCTGCTTGTCTACAGCACCCAAGCAGTAGCCTGCAGCTGCACAGTGGGAATTTACAGGGATTCAGCAACCTTTCTATATGGAAAAGGTACACACTGGATAGAAAATATAATAGAAAGAAGATACATTCATTTGGTCAGTGATCAGATAAATCTCAGAACTACAGATCACCATACAAGTGATGCCACAGCTTTGCAGCACAGAAACTATGTTGGTCTTTGAGGATCTCCAAGGTTGTCCCAGTTGTTTCCATTCTGCATTGTGGGATGAATGCTATCTGCCATGGAGCTGCTGCCATAATTCCTATATATTCTGACTGTACAAGAAGAAAATACTGGATATCTGTGGAACTTGGTGTCATTTCATGGAAGAAAAAGATGCAGAAAAGCTGGCCAAGCCATAGAAAAGTTGATTTGAAAGGGGAGAGAGGAGAAAAAAGCAATGCTTTATAGAAAAAGATCTTGGAGCACTGAAAGACTGCTGTAGCAAAAACCAATGACCTGGGTGGAAAACAGACCTTTGGTAGATGAACAGGAAGGAGGATGGGCTCCTCAGAGCTGCGTGATAAAGAGTTCTGCTCCTTCTGCTCCATCACCCACTCATGTCAAGCCCTAGTGCAGAGAGCGGAGTCTCAGGGTTGCTGCAGATGTAAAGATAGATCTGCTATCTGTGGTTTAACAATTATAAGCAAAGAGTGTACAATTTGTTAATTTCCAGGCCAAGTTCAGTCATATTTCCCCAGCACAGCAAATCCACCTACCCCTCTGGCAAGAAAATGAAAGACGTAAGAATCAAGAACAAACATGTACTACTGGAGGACACACGTTGCATCTTTAAGCTCAGACGCTTAGAAGCTTGCACTATAAAGCAGTTAATGATGGGCCAAAACCCCAAAGGTTTTTTGTTCTCCTTCACCAGCTGTCGGCTTCAGCTGCAGACAAAACAGGACCCTGATTTAAGCTTCGTAGATAAATCTAGCAAAGCACGTGAAGTTTAGGTCATCGCCACAAACACTGGAAAATACCTTACACGCAAGACCATGGTGCTTCTTAATGTGCCTTTCTCTTCTTTTCTGTTTTACAAATAGCAAAACCATCAACTTTATCTTTTTGGCCTGGGAAATTCAGTTGTCTCCATAAACCTCTGAACCTGGCCCAAGAGACAAAGACCTTAAAGCAGTTGTGGCAAATTGAGACAAGATGAAGTGTTGCAGTGCATGGCTGAGGAACGTAACGCAGTCCCAAGTGCACAGAGAGGAGCCATGAGGGCTCTTTCCAGTATGTGGACTGATATCATTTCCTTCTACTGACTTCATTACCTGTCTGATTTCTAACAACACGATGTAATTCAGCTCTCTAAGCAAAACACTTGAGTTCAGATTGACAGAGCCTGTGAGATCCGTGGAAACAATGATTTTTACTAAAAAGCAGAAGTAAGAAAACACAAAACTCCTGATCTCCTCAAATTATGAAGTTTGCACCGAAACCATTATGATAAAACTTATCTGCAGTTATTTTCTGGGTTTCTACATAATGTCTGATAGCTGATTCACTTATTAGCACTAGGGAGCATACCTAGAGAGGAAAATCACTTCACAGAAATAAGAACATGAAGAGTTTCCCACAATGAAAAGTGTATCAGTCATACATTTCTCTGAAATAAGTATCATTTATCTTAATATACCTTCCTGTCCTTTTGCTTCATTTCAGTTGGAAAAGAATCTGACAAAACTTGGTGTATTTTTGATAGAAACTAAGCAGTGAAAGAATTATTTGATGTATTATTTAAGCCTGAATGTGTAGTCATTTTTTAAAAATGTGGATTAGGAAGAAGACTTCTCTTCTTTTGCACATAGCAGATACATAAAGGAAATATAACGAAGTTTTAGATGTCCAGTGAAACCAGAGAGTACTTTTTATAATCTACATCTATATGAATGCTAGTGTTCTTCATATTTGAAAAGAAATATTACCCAAAAAAAAGACAGGATATTAAGTGATTTAAATCACAGTAGAGCCTATAGAAGTGACTCAACAACCAGCTGTGAAAAGAGCCAGATTCTAGATGAAATGGACTGTAACATATTTACAGAAGAAAGCAAGGAACATAACCTTCGACTTTCCCTCAGGCCTCATAAAAGAGATTCAGCTGTGATTTAAGAGACCTAGGCAGGAAAGTATCGCAGAGCACAGCAGACTCATTTGGTGAAAAAACCAAAGCAAAATAAAACAAAACAAATTTAGTTTCTTAAAGTGTTACAGACAATATTATTTGCAATTAATTATCTATCTTTCATCCCAACATGTGTAAAAGTCTATTACAATACTGATATGATTCCATGCAAAGTATTCTTAAGGAAGAAAGAAATTTTAACTTTAGAAGTACTCTGCAGCCCAGTGAGACTAAAGCCACAGCAGCTGAACAGGAGGAAGCCCTGCTCTGTCCCTCTAACAGTGAAATGGAGTTCAGACCTGCACCAGAACCCGAAACTTCCCTGCAAGAGAGTTTCTCAGAACATTCTGAAAAACTGAGAGTAAACTAGAGGGGAATTCAGAATTCATTTCATGATTATTCAACTACTTCATTTTACCATAGTATTCACCACCTTCCTAGTGCCTTACATGTATGCAGAAAGCCATAAGTTCCAGTTTATCAGACACCAACGCAAGCCTTCTGGTAAAGCCATCAGTCAGGTCCGTAATTAGAGGAAATACGCCCCGTAAGACATCTTCATATTTAGTGAAGAGGAAAAAAAAGAAATCATGAAGCAAAAAAAGTCAGTCAGGTGCTCTGTGACTCATGATGTGGTTTGCAGTCTGAATTCCTTAATAATAATGTTTTTGCTGACACATGTTGTTTGTATTTGCCTTCAGAACCGTCTGTGTTAATAATGAGTAATTCCACTTGAAAAATATTTACATAAAAGTATTCTTATGTCACAGGCATAGAAAGTGTCTTCTTTAAAGGGAAACTGCAGCCAGTTTTAATGTATCCCACCCAAAATCTCTATCACAGAATCACAGAATCACAGATATCACCTATACACGCAAGGGCTACGACTTCAACTGTAAAGTGGGTGCAAGGGATCAATGCTCTCTTCTGTAGAGGACAAAAACAATAACTCGGGCCTGTGCTGATAGATTTTAGATGTGAGGCAGTAAGGACCACGGTGACTCTGAACTCAGAACTATGAAGATGGCAAAGCTCAGGAAAAAGCTCAGCTGGACATCAGCCATTAATAATTCAGCTATCACTCTCCTCCATGAACAGTGAATTTTGGAACCCAAAATCAGGTTTTCAGACTAACTTTTACACCCAGTAAGAAAACCATTTGCGAGAGCAGGACAATGAAGGTAAAACAGAAGGATCCTTACAGAACGTTATTCCCACTAACTACTGTCTGTAATTACCACTAAACAAGTAGTATCTAATCACACTTCTTAAACAACAGCTTGCGTTTGCACTAAAGAGTTTGTCAATTATGTAGTGAGGATAAGATTAGAAAGACATTTACTGGTGCTTTTTTTTTTTCAAAGCATTGAAGATGCCTTTGGTTTTACTTTGCACCATTTTTCAAGATACTCAGTTGTAGGTAGAAATATGACAGCATGCAGCTGCGTTAAGTTTAACACTTAAAATGTGAATGGTCTACCATGGTTTCAAAGCTGCCAATTGCAACTGAAGATATCCTTTTGAAAACAAAGATATTGCCTCTATAAAAAGTTTTGCCTGGGAAAATTTCTCCACTTGGTGTTTGCTTTAAAGGGGCTGCCCAGTTCAGGGAGAAAGAAAGCTCTAAGAAGCTGGAAAATCATCATTAAATAACATTAAAAGTGGCCTGGAAGGGAGCTTCCATTGATGAAAACAGAAAATAAAGACAATGCAAAATGCTGCTGAACACCAAGATCCAAAGATCTCCCAGCATGAAGTAGACTGTAGGTAAACCACCCCACCAGACTGAGATGCAGAATGTGGCTGTACCTATAACACCCATTTGAAACCGAGAATGGAGAAATAAAACTAAAAGGAAAACAATAAAACATTACCCACATTGTGTGTTTTTCTTCACAGCTGTATCCAAAGCTGAACATCCCAGGAATTCTGCAGATGTCTCCCTCAGATTCCTAGCAGAAGATAAACATCTGCTGGGGCTGAAACAGAACCAAGCGGATAAACATCTCAGGTTGAAAATACCCAAAGGACTTTGCATGTCTTCAATATCTTTTTGGACTCCTTCACCATGGGAGACGGTGGTGAAATACAGCATGAAGCAAAGCTCTTTAACAGACCCACAATTAAGATATGCCCTGGTCTCTAAAAATTCGAGCTTCCAAACTCAGCGGGTTCTCTGTTTTCTTTGCATAACTGAAGGAGAAAATCCAAACATGATCCATTACTTTCCCTTTTGAACTTGCACTTTTAAACATTTCCAACAGCCTGTGCAGGAGGCAACCAAGAAACTAATGAGATCACTACATATGGCCTTGGGATGCTGCGCCATTGTGGGCCCCACCAGCCACCCTGCCCGCTGTACATCAGTCCTTAATAGCATCTGTCCCTGTGGAGGGAAATCCACCCCGGCAGCACCTACATGTGGCAAAGCCACTTGTCCCTGTTGTGGCCGGGGACAAAAGGCTGCCGTGGGCACTATTCACGCAGCTCAGTGACAGATTGTGTGACACAGCACGGCTCCTCACGCTGTCTTCTGCTCAGTGTCGCACTGAATGGAGCGGGTCAGAAGCAAAGTATTTTCCACAAAGCTATTCTCATTTCTGAATTATGAATGGATAAGCGGTGCAAAAGGCTTGCAAACATTTTGTCTGTGTTCCTGCCCGCAGTTTTCCAGATTGCTTTGCAGATATGGAGCCAGCTGGCGACTGCGTAACCTGTACAGGGAAGTGACTAAAACCTCGGTTGTCTGGCAGGTTCTGTATTTGATGACTTATCCATGGTTACAAATCACACCGTTACATTGTGTTGCTTTTGTAAATGTTTCTAGGCCTGCCTTTTAAAAAATGGCTATGCTTTCCAAAGGTGAGCAGTCCACAGTCCTCACAGGTGAAGCAGAGCTAACAAAAGTACAGCTCTGGTCTCTAAATCTCTGACAATTTGCTCAAGAGATGGATGGATTTAGCAAAGCTGGAAAGCATTGCTTCCAAGAAAGGTGACATGAGACAGATGCTAGTCATATTCCCTTTTTTTTTCTCTTATACACACAAATATGAGATGAAATTCACCTCTGCCATGAAATAATATGTGAACTCTTGTTTCTCTGCCTTGAAAAAAAAGCTATTTATTTTTTCCAGGGCAAAGTATACAAAGACATGCCTGAATATTGCCACAGGCATCTTTAATGAAGATTTAAAAGACATTTCAAATGAAAATCTTGGCAGACGTCCCCTCCTCCCCAAAAAAATCAACTGCCAACAGCAAATATTTCTGCTGGCAAACACTTTTCTGCTCTATAAAATTCTTCCCCATTAGGAACCTCCTTCCTCAAAGGCCTGGTAAAAAGGGTTTGAGAGAGCTCCATGAATATTGTCAAGAGGAGGCTGCACTTTGCCTTAGGGCCAGAAGGGACCATTAGATCATCTCATCTAACACCTGCATGTAAGAAAATACAACAAAACAACAACAAAAAACCCAGAATTTCACCCACTCACTTCTGTATACAGTCAGCAAAATGTGTTTAGTTAGCAAATATCTTCCAGAAAGTCATTTGTCCACCTTTGATCATCAAGAAACAGAAAGTCCATTCAGCTGTTCCCAAAGTTTGATTTCTATGGAAAAAACTACATTATATATCTCAAGAAATACTTCCTTGTAAAGAGCTGTCCCTGTTCTAGTACTGGTATCAGTGTTTGTATTTCTCAAAGGCCTCTGTCTGAACACGGATTCTGCATCTCACTGGGGTGTATTTGAATGAGGTGAATGTTACTGTGCAATAGTGAACATATTAGTAATTTAGGAGTCAACTCGCTATAAAGTTTACAGCATGCCCATCAGTAACTGCACCATGCTGAAGGTATAAGATGGACATATATTCCAGTGGTATGCAGCCTAGAAGTGAATGTGGAGACAAATCTTGATTGACACTGAACTACATTGACTTACTCTCGTCTGTAAAGTAAAAGGACTCCAGTGAAAGGACTGTTAGAGCTTCTGGGTATGTTTTCTATGCTAACCAGTTGTTTTACCTGCTTATGTAGAAGCCTTGCAATTTTTATTACACAAAAAAGTCCTAAAGAAAACACAAAATCGGAGAGAAAACATTTATCCTTACATTTTTGTTTTCAAGTTATAAAAAAATTTAAATTTCTAATCAATTCATATCTTAGTTTATCTATATTAATCATCATACCACTGTCATATAACTTTCAAAGAAAATGTATGTTAATACCTTATATATTTAACATTACAGCACATTACAGAACAGTTTGCTAGCACTTCACATTTATAATCTGTTACATGATTTTTGTCTACCCTCACTTGCTGGAATGTCTCCCATTTGGGGGAAAAAATCCAGATTGGAGTTATTTGTCCATGAGGTAGTTTGGGTCTCTGTTTATCAGCACATGATTATTTTGGCTCTGGGTTTGTATAACTATGTTGGTTTCCCACAGTATAAAGAAGAGAAGACATTTCTGCCTTTTTGAGAGCAAGTGTAATGATGACCCAAAATGACATCCATTGTCCTCACAGAAAGATAAAAGATAATGAGGTAGAGAATGAAAGGAGAAGCAGAAGTTGAACCAAGAATAAACCCAACCAAAATAGAGGAATGTGAGCTTTTGAAACGGGAGGTATTGTGACAGAGATGTCCGAGTCAGCACAATTAGAGCCTGTTTGGGTACGCACGTGACGCCACCGCAGCATTGTCCAGCCAGATTTCGGGAATGGCCTTCACACGATCAGATCTGACACCTCATAAACAGCTTTAATACACAAAATGTGTTTTGTCTTCTGTGAGTGGTTTCGCCAAGAGAACTAAATGATGATATCATCTGAAAAAAGCTTCCCAAATTACATTCTTACCTGAACGACAGTCCCACTCGCTGCTTTATGCTGTTTGCATACAATAGCCGGGAGTAAGTATTTCAAAGCAATCATTGCCAATACTATTACATTTACATCTTGCCCATCCAAAGATAATGAAGTGCTTTGCAAACACTGGCTCTTAATCATCTGGGGAAATACATTCATCCTCAAACATCACCTTTCTGAGGCACGTATGGGAAATTGTTTTCTTCAACAGTGATGCATGTAGGCTTTCTTAAGGAGAAATATAGAAGTAGTTTTATACCACACAGCCTTCTCATCTCTGCATAGCATCATTATAAGCTTTCTCCTGTGTCAAAAACTATGCTAACCATCTGCAACAGGCAGATGTTTGTTCTCCCAAAGAAAAAACATGTTAAAAAAAAGATTTATTGGTTTACTATAATTTATGGAAGAAACTTCATCATTACAGAAGAGACTTCATCTTTCACAGCTAGAAAAAAGAATCCTGCTCTGTTTTCAGATGTCTCCACTGGGAGGCATCCCTCAAACACTAGATAACACTGGCAGCTGTGAGACTGGAACTCCGGTCTCCAGGAGGCAAAGTGGAATTGAAGCTCAGACTTTAGGATTTATAAAGTTGCTTCAGGTAATCAACTGCAATTTGAAGGCATATGTTTAAAACAAAACTTAGAATCTGTGAAATCCGCAGGACTGAGGCACTTACCTAAGGCTAAATATATGCTCGAGTACTTTATTGATTTAGGATCACAGTTGGGAAGAGTTTCTCATGGGAGGCAGCTCAGGCTGCCAAATGTTTGCCAATAGGGAAATAAGAAAGTAGAAACCCATTTGCCCCCATTCAGTTTCTATGCTAAATAAACTGCAGTGATGTGAGGATTACACCAAATCTTGCTCAAAATCATTTGCTAGCTGGGGAAAGAAAGAAGTCACTAGTATAAAATCAGGGAATTAGCATTATGAACACCTACAGGAAGACACTGTTTTCTTATAGGACTCAAACAGATAATATCTGTAGTTTCTGCATAAAAGCTCTGTATAGACAGTTCAGTGCTTTACACACAGCATAATAATTTCCCACAAACAGCTACAAGATGAAATAGATCACACTACCTCATTTACAGCCACAGCAGCTTAAATCTCAATGGATATCAAAGCTTTTCATAAATTGCAGCCTGTGATAAGCAGACAGAAAGATGGTGAACTGTATTGTAGGTTCCTGGACACCACAGAAAATCTCCCACAGCCTCCTCCAGGAAGATAAAATAGCAGGTAACTGGTTAGAGTTAATTTCCTGTAGTACAGTATCAGCTACTTACCCAAATCAATTAATAACTTAATGTTGATTTCAGCCCTGTTGCAAACATGCACACAGAATCATCAACATGAAACTGTTTCCAGGTTGCAGAATAGTAATCAATCATCTGATATTGTATAAAAGCAGAATAATCTCCTCTCCTTAGCTACATGACTTTTTCCCCTCTGGCTGGAAGTCTGTGGGTTATATGAGGCTCTGTGAACTCTGAGATAGGCACACGCAGCAGGACTGTGTTATCATTGGGGACACAAGCAACAAGCACATTTCAGGAACCTGACACAGGTGGGGAAAGTGCTCTGTTCTGAAGTTCAAGTAATTACAGAAAGCCTTTGTCCAAGAGGGGCTGTATTTAGCTAAAGATCAGATTTTCTTCATTCTGTCTGGACTTGTTACATTTTCTTATTTTCTTAGAAATATTATAGTTCAAGAGAAGTTATCAGAGCCCACAGAGCATAGATCAGCTATGGATTAAAGGTGAATTAAAGACTTAATTTAATGAAATGCTAATTAAAGACTGTGCATAAAGAAACCTCCAGACCAAGTGCCTGTCATCTTATCTGAACTTGGCTATTAAAGTCATTTCTACAACTGTACTTGCAAATCTTTATACAGAGCATTGATGTTGCAATTCCTCTGCAACTCTTCTCAAAGTGCCAATGCGCTGTCACATTTTTACCACTTTCCTCCATTTCCAGATTTGTCAGATACAATTTATTCCTTATGAATCTGAAATAGCTGGCTTTCGTCAGCTGATATTTCTCCAGATGTTTTGCCATCTCACATCTTATTAATGTCTCCAGGATATTGCCTGCCAGTAAGGTTAGGCACATAAACCTGTAAATGTTTGTCTCTTGCCCTTCCAAATGGCTCCCATGCTGACTAACAGGTCTCGTCAGCAAGGTCAGCCAGAGAAAGCATGTGTATAGCCATCCAAAAGTCACACACTGTGTGTTTTTTTCATTCATTCAGTGACCACGGTATATATCTAAAATATATATCTACTGGCACAAAGCCTGCTAATCCAGTGGTGAAATGGGAATGAAACAGTTATAAATAAAAAAGAGAAAAAAAGAAAGAGGGGGAGATGTTTCCCACACCTATCATTTGAAATCTCATCACTGAAAGAAAATCTCTATCTGTCTTACAAACACTCTTTTGTGCCTGGTGTATTTCAAGTTGCTACTAGTTTGCAGGTTATGTCCTTAAAAGAGCCTGAACACTGGGAAGAGCAAGATGTGACAAGAGAGCTGGCGGGAATCCAGGAGATATAATTTGCACGGTATAGATCTGAGACAGCCTTAATATTGGGGATAACCTACGGGGGGTTTGAGGTTGAAATCTTAGACATTCAAATCCTATTTATGGCACGATCTAATGAGTTTTTCTGTAAGGATGATGTGATTGCCATCTTTACAATTGGCTTACACCAGGTAATGGTGAAACAACAATAATGTGCACTGCACAACATTTGTTAATCCTCGTGTCCTTTGAACTAAAGGACCTCACATATGTTTAGAGACAGCATGGGTATAGCAGAAAGCTAAGTATCAAAGATCACCTTATAAAACCACTGCTGGCACTAGACAAATACACAAAATCTTCTAGCTGCTTCTGCTGCTGTTCAAATGTAAGTTTGCCCCCATGTCATTAAATAGTTTTCTTTCAAAATCCAAGACTTTGCATAGTTTTAGAGTACAAAACAGCATAAAATACAGCAAGTCTGTGCTTGTGCAGACGGTACCCTCCTCTTCTCTTCTGCATGTTTGAAAAGTCCAGACACAGACATTTCCCTATTTACTGATTAATCATCCTTGTTACTGGCCACGCCGCTTCATCTCAGCTCCTTCAGTATGCTATGATGGAGATTATTTAGGTTATCCTAAAGGATGTCATAAGCATTTTTGAAAACGGCCATTCAGAATGGGACTTCACATAGATTACCCTCGAGCTTCTGCACACAACAGGTCCTCTTAGCTCTTCTGATTGTGTATGTGTACTGAGATTCTCTGTGCAAGATCCAGTACAACCAGGTTTTCAGGCCTTCTTTCTTTGCATATTCCTAAAGTCCAGCTTTAAGATCTCACTCACCGAGAGACATTCGCCCCTTTCCTTTCTTCCTTTTTGTCTGCCAGGAATTAAAGCTTCAGACTGCGTCTGTATTTTAAGTTGGAACCAATTCCAGGCTGTCTCTGGATTGCTCTTTGTGCTCCTTAGTTTCGCAAATACTACTAACAACATGAGCATCGTAGACCTTAACCTCAGGTTTATTCCTACATTTTTCTGTCTTAAAACTGAACAAAACTCACTTGTGATTATTCGGTCCAGGTTGATGTCAATGGCCAGATAAAATTGGTACTTCTTGTTCATTCATTAACTATTCAACGTTAAGACCTAATTCCCATCAAGCCCAGGATTATCTCAGCCCTGCCTTCTATTTTTCTAATCTAGCTCTGGGAGAATAAATTCTTCCATGATTGTGCAGCTAGTAATTGTATTTATTCTCCTTGTAATCTAGTAGATTACTGTCCTACCTGACACCACATCCAACTCCACCATCGTCTCTGGTACATTCCACAGCTACTTCCTTTCAGAAACCCCCTGATTCCTTCCCCTCGTTATCTCAGACGTGCTGGCTGTTCCTTCTTGTCTCTCCCTCACCTACTACTGGTAGCCTATACTACCCACATCCTATTTAGCTGTTTTCCAGCACTTGCTGATCTCTCCATCATCCTTCCTTACATTCACATTTTGCTGTTTATTAACCTCCTTACAAATGAATCTGCTATTTAGATCCTCTTTAGCTATCTGCAACTTCCAGGCTTCTGACCAGACTCATTCACCCTCAATAGTCTCTCAAAATTCAATTGGAAATCTCAAGACCTTCTTTGATTGCATTTCTACTTCATAGATTTTTCTGTCCATGAGGTTTATTACATGCTCTTTCATACCAGCTGCACGATTCCATAAATCCTGTACTCTGTAGGCTTGTTTGCCTATGTCATGTTTTCGTATTTGATATTTCCTAAAGCTGCCATTTCAATCTTCCCTATCCTTACCAGAAAAAGAGGAGGAGATGCTCCCTCTTTACTTATATAGGTGCTAAAAAGGTCATATCAACTCTCACATATAAAGATTTGCTGGTTTGTACTCCTTGCTGGACTTCCAGTGAACACAGCCAGTCGTGCTTTCAAAGACAGCTCCCAAATTAATAAAATCTGTGACCACAGGCAGGAAAGAGGGGTCAAGCCTGTCAGCAAAACAGCCTCCTGTCACGTACCCCAGAGAAGGACTCCACAGGAGACCAAGTGCTCCAGGTTGATGGCAGCATCCAGCGTGAAAAACCGCTCCACACACGGTCTCTGTGCAAACCCTCCTCCCTAATGCTCTGCTCCCTGATTTCCACTGGTCACTTGCACCAAAACATCTTTCTGCTCATCCTATTAAAATGTTCTTGGGAAGGATCATGATCCAAGGTGAAATTTTGGCAAGAGGCAAGCCAAGTGGCCATTAACATCAAAGAGACAAGACTTAGCCCAAAGGTCACAGTGCCCCAAGGAACCAGCAGTCATCTTGTCAAGTTCCTGCACGCAGAGCTGGATTAACTCTGCAGATTAAGGCAGTCTATCATCCTCTGAGTATTAACACTTCATTTCATCTAATACCAAGTATGAATTTTGTAACTAGCTATTGCATATTATGCTGCTTCATTTTCGTGATTTATGTTGCTAGTCTCTTGGCATCCACCTCAGAATATAAATCAAAGCACATATAAAAATCATTGCCAAAAAGAAATAAGATTTATGCCCAACTCACAGTGGTCATGCAGCATCTCTAACTGTAAAAGATGTTCTCTAATCAATTTAAGATACATCATCTTTCTCATCACAGAACTTTAAAACTATACATTATATTGAAAACCTATGCACAGTACTCTTCAAAGGTTGCACTCTGAACCCTCAGATGGTTTCTGCATCCGAATAACGCAGAAACACATCTTACACAATTACACTGTATACAAATACAAATTCAAGACTCCTAGTAATAAAAGTCCACTTTTGTCCTAATTTTTAGTGAATTATTACTAATGAAATTCAGTGCTCTTGCGGCAAAAAATGAAAGGTAACACCTAATGACAACTATTTCCATCATCCCTTATGTGATGCAGAATGGGTTTTTCTGTTGCTATTGTTGTCATTATGTGAATGCAACTACTTTTAGAACTACAGCTGTTAGTAAAGTCTGCAAAGACAAAGTGAACCGCATCTATCATAAAGATTATTACAAAAAAGTACTGCTACTCTCTAAAATATTTCACAAAAGAGCGGCATAACATGAAGGGTATACTTACCTTCACTAAGAGTTTTGAAGCAAGAAAACACTATTTTTTTACATTTTCAAAATAGGCGATAACAGTTTTTAATTTTTGACAAGTATTTTTCTGTAGTTTTACTTTTAAAGCTTTTTAAAGTTTTCTAAAACCAAATAAAAATCCATATAAAATTTGTAAAAAATTATTACTTGTTCAGTTATATTCTTACGATATTTGTAGAAACAGAAAAAAGTGCATTTTTCATGTTCAGAAGTTAGGATGAAGTCACAGAAAGATCAACAGTTTTCAGCAAAAGCATCTTTCTTGTAAAAAACCCCTATCCATCACTAAAGAAATACAGCTTCAGATATTTTGTCAGTCCTGTCAATTAAATACATGGATGGAAACTCACTGCACCCCTCCTTTAGATACTTCAGTGCTATTAAAAATGTAATTCAAGAACCATAAAACCACAAGGAAAATGATCAAGACAGACCTGCCATTTATCATAATCATTAATTAAAATTTTTAAAATTGCATTAATATAGATCTCTAGCTACTGGATGAAAGACACAGATTCTTGGACACAATTTCCACCCAAATCATTAAGAGCCCTCTCCCAGGGCAGAACCGATGATAGCCACCCCCCTTGCATAACACTTTCTGAATTCAGTAGAATGCTACTACATATAATTACACATCTCTTGGGGAATTTTGTCTCCATGCTTTTCAGTACACAGACCTTTTCCTCTCCTGGATCAAATTATCAGAGAGCTCCAGCATCCTCGGGCATGAGCGCTCTGTCTGAACCCCGACTTTCTCTGCAGACAGAGCCCAGCACAAAGCCAGACCATAAAAACCCCAGCTCCTGAGAGCTCTGACGCAGCCATAGCCTCAACAGCACTAAACCCTGACTGCCTTCTTGGAAAAGCCAAGGAAAGCCCATTCCTGAGTTCAGAGAGTGAATATGGCTTCACCTACATGAACCTACCTCTCTGGGGTAACTCTGTCAGGGGAGTTTAATGGCCTGAGTTTCAGCCTAACTCAGACACCTTAAAATCCCAGCTGTCCAGTTCAGCCCAAATATCTTACAAGTCCATGAGTGGTTCCCCAGATATTTCTTTGTGAGGCTCACTGAAGGCCTGCAGGATTGCAGACTGGGATCCTTCTGCAGCTGATATCCAGCTCTCACTCCTAAGAAAATAACTGGTGGTTTTAAAAATAAGACACTCATGTTTTATGGCCCTGACCAGACATTTGATTTTCACAGGGGAAATAATAGAGAAATTATGACAAATTGTCCAATAATTCCTCCACTAGGAATTCAGAGAGAAAAGACACTGAAGAATATAACACTGAAAGCAGGAGATGCAATTTAAGAGCACAACGGTTTTGTTTTGAAAGAGTGCATGTGAAATGTTACTGTTGACTGTATTTTCTTAACTAGGTTATTTCTGCTGAGAATATTTGTTCAAAGTGACCACGACAAGTGAAACTCATTCTGCAAACATTTCTGTAGTTTACTGTAGCTCGGTGTGGCATGCCCCTGAAAGCAGGGATTACAACCTTGTAGTGCAAGTGCGCGAAGAAACATTTGCTTATATAGTGTGTCCTTTAACCGCTGTGTGAATCTCAGCCGTCCACTGCAGTACTTGCCAAGAGCTGTACTCTGACAACTTGTCATGCAAGTGATGGAAGAAGGAAAAAGGTGCAACTTCTCTTTTCTCATTCCAGGTACAAGAAATACCCCAGCTCCTGGCGACCTCATTGACAACTGGCACAGGCGGTGATACTCATGCCTTTCCTCATAAAGAAAAAGAATGGGTAACTTTCACAGATAAAACATTATCATCCTTCTCGATTTAAAAATCATAGTACTAAACTCCAGCAGAACTGAACTCTCTTTTTGCTGAGATCTGGCTGTGCCTCATGACATTTAAGTATAATGAGAGGAGGACAGTCATAAAACACCATATGGAAATCTTCGATATATTGACGTCAATGCCAAACCTCCGGTTCAACTTCAGAAGGGCCAGAGTTTTAGCTTGAATCTCACCGAGATGCTGACACAAAGCCAAGGTCAGCCCCCCAAGAATCATAGATAACTAAATTTAGTTGATTTACAGCATTAAAAATGAAAGTGATCAATGTCCTCCAGATGAAAGCAGAATGAATCATACCGAAATATCCCATCCAGACAGGACACAGGTGTCAGGAAAGCTTCAGAAAAGTTTAGCAATGATCTTTGCAGCTCTCCTTTTCACTGCTGTTACTTTGTAACTGTAAAATACATTTCAATTCATTCACTCATAGCCAGCTTGAAACTCACCCCAGTGACAGCTCTTTGCCCTGGTTCAGCATAAGGCTGGGAAAAGAGAACTAATTATAAGCACTGTAAATTGCTTAACTTACTTAGACAATATTGGCATTTATTTCACCCCATAGTACATGTGCACCAAACAGCACAAAACCAAATAAAACTCAAATAAAAACCTAAAGAGTTCAGGGACATTATCTGTCCTCAAAACAAGACTTATTTCAGGATACAGGGAGTAAGGTACTCTAGCATTAGGAGAAAGATCACTTATCCTTCTCAGTCACCCTAACATTTAATTCCTTACATTCTCATCCACCCTAACAGGGGACACAGGAAAGATGCAAATGACACTTTCACAAATTCTCCCTCTTTGAACACTCCCCCACTGAAAAACAATTTTGGTTTGAACCTGTTTTTTCATCTTCATATAAGGCAATGGGACTGGGGCACTCGCATCCCACTGTTGCCAAAGAGAAATGTGAGCACCCTTTGCGAGCCTTTTGTCAAAAACTCCCTCTGATCTTTTATATTTTATATCGATGCAAATTCCCTAGGAGTACTCTAAATTATTACTTACGCTTAATGTCTCCATGCAATTCAGCACCAAATATACCTCCGTTATGCATTCGGAGCCCATCGTTCATTACTGAATGTTATTTACCTCAGAAATAAAGTCACTGGAAAGACTTACGACCTGGTGTGAGGTTTTCTGCAAGGTACTTATCCATGTGCAAAGACATTTTTCTGTGTCCCTTATCCATACGATTGACACTGCGTAGTCTATTTGGGCTTTTGCAGGTGGAGGGCAGCAACTCTGTGTCATATTTCCTGTGCATATTCTAAGAGTGATCACTGCAGGGATGTTATGACAACAGGTATAAGAAACTATTACTGACTTTTTAACTTTTGTCTTGAGTCAAAAGACAGCATTCTTAGTAACAATGCTAACAATTTCATATTTCCAGTGTAAAGCTTTGAGTCAGTTTTTCTACATTTAGTCATTAACAAACGGTATCTTTCGATTCTAAATTACATGTACAAAAGACCACAAAATGAAGCCGCTGCTAGAAATACCTATTGAATTACAGATGTACTTGCTGGTTTTTCAGGTCCATTGTGTGATGTTTTGGTGCACTGCAGCGATATCATTTCTGACTCAAAAGCTCTGTGCAGGGGATTTAGGAAGATAGGATAGACTGTAAATGGTCTAAAAAAACCCTGAGAAATTTGGGACACCTTCATTGTGAACAAACTTCTATTCATCCACTGAGTGTAATACAGTGAGTGACAGCTTATACAGAACTTGGCAGGCTTCACAGAACGAGAACTAAAAGAAAACTTTTAGCCTGTGATAAGCTTTATGACAGGGCAGTAAAATCTTAATTGAGATACACTGAACCATACAAAGAAGTTTGTGTAATACAATACAGGTTGAAATGAATAGACATAGTCAGAAGAAGATGAAAGAAACTTCCTTTAATGATAGTTCCTCTGATTTTGTTAGAGTATTCATTTTTATAACTCACATTTGCTGATTTTTTTCAGAGTATTAATTTCTATAACTCTCACATTTGCTTATTTTCTTACCTATTCTTGACATTTATATATTATGTATAAGCATATAAATTCCCATATTTCCTATCATTATAGCAGTTATTTTGACAAGCTTTAATTGCACTAGTCATTTTTAATTCCCCTTTCTACAGGAATACATAGCATGGCCTCAAAACTTGTATCATTTTGCCTTAAAAATCATGTTACTCCAAACACAATTCTAAACCTGCTGAAATCCAGTTTAGTTCATTACTAGGTATGGAGTATGGGAATAGCTTTTACCAGAGCTCTATTTCAATGAACTCTCACTACAGGGTTTGGTATGGCAGGATGACTTTTATAGAAATTTAGTCAGCCATAACTATAGAACTGGAGATATTCAAGCTGAAATCAATAGACTTCAGCACAGCTCAGATGTTCGTGCAGACACCACCTGAAACAGTCACGTTGCAATTAAAGGATTCATAAAGGAAATAAAAATAAATACCTGATGGCAGGGATGTATTTTATATCCTTTTTTGAAACACCTTGACAAGGCAGCTGTGAGGACACGAATGATCTGTTGAACTTTAGTCTTTCTCAGAAAGTGCCACATAACCTGGTCTGCAGGAAATAATGCCCACGTAAAAGGTTACATGAGCTAAAGATTTTGAACTCAGACTAACAGTCTTTCTGAACAACCCTCGCTCCAATCCCAACCCCAGCTCAAGCTTTGCCTTTATCTACCCCAGTAATTCTTTCTAACCCAGATCTAATCCTGTGGTCCAGAAGGACAACCAACAGCCCTAAAATCAGACCAGATGCCCATCTCTGACCTCCAGCAATGGATGACACAACCCAAGAGCCCTACAAGTCCTAATTCCCTTTTATACCTATCGATAAATTTACCTCATCAGTCTCTGCCAGTTCATATACTGTCCTCAATGCTACCCTAATGCCAGCTGGTAATTCTGGAAGGCATCTGCCCTGCATCTAGCTCAGCAACCCTATTTCATCATCCCTTTTGGATATCTTCTCCCTGCTCTTAATTCAGATTTGTTCTGTGCTTACTCTAGCCCATGTTCTGTACCCTGAGCCCATATTTGTATCGACCATTCATCTTTAAAGGTGCTAGAAAATTATTTCTGAAATAAAAGGAAATTCAGTCAAGGTTGGTTGTGATGCCCACTTTCTGTTAAGCCATGTAGTAGCTGCATGGAGCACTCTTTTGGAATCATGCTGATACAGCACCTGACTGCTATTAGATAAATTTGAAATAAACAGAGCAACCACTATATTCTAAAAACTAACTACCACACCACCATTGCCTGATCAATAAAGACAAGGCAAGGATATGGGTCCTCCTGAGACTGGGTACAGACTGAACTGCTGGCTGCCATTGCTGTTTGGTTGCCTTAACCACAGCTCCTTTCAGTCAAATCGTCCTTAAAGTTAGGAGTTCACTTTGCAAATATGTAATCCTCACCTTTTGTGGGGGTATTGCCGAGCCTCTTTCATCAGACCCCGATAACAGTTCCCTTCCCAAGAATACAGGCTTTCTTGATTCTTTCATTTTAGCTCCAATTTCCCTATTGAAATCTAAGCTTTAAGGATGAGATGAGCCACTTCCCCTTCAATGTGCTTTGCTCTGTATGATTGCTTTGATGTCTACAAATTATAAACCTACATTTCTGACACAGCTTTCAATTTAGTGAGTGACCTTCATACCTGGTTGCCATGTGGAGTTCGTGCACATATGCCAGTACTTATAATGTTATCCAAGTGGAACATCTTCATTTTGAAGACTTCATTGAATATTCTTCAAAATTCAAAATCATCAACACTTTCTGTCAGTTATGTTTGCATAAACCATTGCCACTACCCAGGAATAGCAGCAGGATGAAGATGTCCCTGACATAGTTGAAAAGAGCCCATTCGTCGTTTCAAAAACTTCTACCTTACAAATGCTTGGCTTTGACCTCAAAGGAGTTTTAGAGAAAAAGAGGAGAGGAATGGCAGAAAATCCAAGGACAAAATCTTGCCCTGTCATTTGACACTGCTTCACTAATTTCAACAAATTTATTTGCTCGGTATCAGCTGCTGAGGTAACTCTCAGTATTTAATTATTAGGGTTTTACACCCATTTTAGCATGGCCACAGTTTTAAAGAGGCAGATACTGTCTGAGAGAAACAGAATGAAAAGGAAGGAGAGTGTAAAACTGTTTCCATGGCAACCCTTGAGATAACAGTAACAGCCTACCTAGCCTAGAGGGATAGGTAAGTGAGACTAAAATATGTATGTAAGAGAAATACTTTCAAGGTCCTTTTTCAGTTTAAATACATAAATTTGAATTTAGGTACTGCCTGAAAACTCTAGATATTAAGAAACCTGTATGTTCAATGTAAACAGTAAAAGAACATCTTTTTTCACTGTACAGAATGATTTAGTTGAGAAAATGTTTTCTGAGAAAGGCATAGGAACTTTCCGTGGAAAAATCAACACATTATCTTCCCTAGATAAATTGCATGGGCTTTGTGTTATTTAGAAGTCCTACCAAAACAGAAATTAAATGGACCTCCATACCCTCTCACATTTTGTTTTAGCATGCAAGTGGTTAACTTAGCAGGTCTAAATGATTATCTTATCATCATTAGTGAGAAAACAGTTTCTGGCTTCCCAGACCACCACCCTTTGCAGTAGCACCATGAGAAAGCCCTGTGCTTGCAAGGATTTGAGCTGCAAGGAAAGGCCGGTGGCATGGCTGGCAAAAGCAGAGCAAGCAAAAAAGCTTGAAAAATATGGAGGAAAGGAAGGTATTAGTGGAGAGTCAGATGGCATTAGAAGGGTATTAAAAATTAGAGAACACTTAGGGGAAAATAGTTCTGAATAGACCATGGATAACACTGAGATAATCCCATTCCTATTCCCATTCCCAGTGGGAATGTGCTCAATGTCTGGTGCTCAGAGGCAGGAACTGTGGTGGTGAGGCCAGTCAAGGCGATTGCCCCAGTCGCACACACGATGGCTTAAGAATCAGACTCGGGACTGCAGAAACTTTAGCCCAGTGTATTTAGACAAAGTATTTTCTCAAAAGCATGTTGGAAGTTACCCCAAGAGGGGTTCGGCTGTTCTGAAGTGAGGCTGTGCCTACTGCTCCACCACCTCACCTCTGCCTAAATACAGCTCTCTCCTCGGACAGCAATTAGCAATACGATTAGAAACCTCAGATCCTGTGCAAATTTCCGCTGCAACTTAAGTGATTCCTTTTTTATCTGAGGGAGATGAAATAATCATCATTTATCTCCAATTTCAAGTCTTTTCAACCACCCGCTGTTCTCACTACTCTTCTCTCAGCTCTTTCTGGAAATGCAGTGCTTAGAGCTGGAGGCAGGATTCAGCTGAGCCTTCACCAGCACCGAGGCGAGCAGAGTAATTACACCTGACACTCCTCCTACAACACTCTGGAATGACATTTGCCTTTTTACAGCTGCATCATGCAGTTGGCACACAGCTGAGTAGCCAAAGCCTTCTGGTATGTATGTATTTCATTTCCAAAAAACAAGACCACTTGATTTCCAGTTCAGCCTCTGTTCTGACACTATCCGTCAGAGTGTTTCATTCCCCTCTTCTTCATTTTGAGTTATATCATATTTTGTACCTGTGCTTGCTGCTTCGTTATCTAATTTATTATAGGAAAATGCTGACAAGAACTGAATACCCATCGGATTTGCTCTGCCCCAACTCCAGAAGCCCTCCCAGTTCCATTCAAAGCCACTGCTCACCATTCAGGTGAACAATTGCCTCTAATTTGTTTTTTAAAAGCTATTGTGTCATGGCAATGACCTCTAGAGCAGCTTGCCTAGCTGGTTTATGAGAAATGGTATTTGGGACTGTCAAAAAAATCTTTACCTAAAGAATACTTTAAAACTCTCAGATATATCCAAGGTACTGCTTCTACCCTGGTGGTAGTTCAGTTATTCTACCACAATGACATTATTTGTCAAGATTGTCTCAGCTCAGAATCTGTAAGGAGTTGGAATTTGACTGACTGCTTCAGTACCCACTAGATCTTCTACATTTTTTCACCGTAAAGGTAATTGCTATGCTCATTTCTCTCCTCTCCCTTAGGATGTAATTCATGAAATCTCAGGCACTAATAGTTGAGAAATCACTCCAGTGAACTCCTTAGGTGCTCTAGACCAAGCTTGAGGTTCATTGAGCCCTTTAACTAGAAAATAAAAAACTTATTCTTCCCTTGCATTGGCCTGCATGCCTATCCCCTTATTAAAATTAATTTCATTAAGCTTCCATCACAATTAACTGATTGATGAAGACCGAAACAAAGGTGGCATTGACTACTCCAGTCCTGTCTGCCTTACCCTTTATTTCCTCTCTTCCCCTATTGAGCAAGGAATCTATATTTTTCCTTTGGGATTTTTTTTCTTTTTTTCCTTATTCCTAATATATGAATAGAGTTCACTGGTTATCTTTTACACCCTTTCTTAGGGAAGACATTCAGGACTCATCTCACTAAATAAGACTAACATGACTGAGACGCATACAAATGTGTAGTTCTCATTTTAATCCATAAAACCTTTTTTGAGACTTCCCAAATGAACCCTCAGTCTCACTTTTGCTACTGTCCACTGGGATCAGCTCAATTCAAGTAGGTTTCACAGGAAGAGCAGTTCATCAGCTACCAAATGTAACTGCCCTCACACAGAACTCACTGCAGAGAGCTCAAAGGAGATATTTGTCCTGGGCATCAAGTATCCCTGTAAGGTGCACCTTGTTCAAAAGTCAAAGCTCAGACTTTAACATTCCCCTCCTTGCACTTCGAAATGCACCTCTTTCTCTAGAATCAGTGTGATGAGTGATTTCTACCACAGACCTGTAGGGAGTGGGAAAGTATTTCAACCACTATTTCAAGGTTAGTCTTTTTTTAAGTTCTTGCCTTCTAGAGTCATTATGAACTTCATTTTTTTCCAGTACTCAACTGCTACAACAGGGGTTCTCACTGGTACCCAGCTCCCTCTTCATAAATTGTCAAGTAACTGCTTAAACAGTTTTTAAAAAAACATAAACTCTCTGCAGAGTTTTAAATTATTTATCATTGGCAGGTATCTGGAAATTAGCCTACATATGTCTGTCCAAGAGATAAAGGAACGTAACGTTTTACTGACTGCCAGAGAAAGGCTGGTGGCATTAAAGAGGAAGGTGCCAATAGTAATGCAGCGGAAAAAAGGGGGAAAAGATTCTCTTCTTTTCTTCCTTCCTTCCCTTACTCCTCTGGTGATTTCAGTATGATTTGCTCACAGCCCATCTTCTCCAACCTGGCTGCAGCATCGCTGCCCTTTTGAACCCAGCCAACAATCTTCTCTGAAGCACCTGCAGCACCAAGTGTGACAAACACCAAGTAGCAGAATGCTATCAGCATTTCTCATGTACTTACAACTCCCTCTGTAAACTTTTGTAATCAGCATTACACATTTTCTGTCTGTTCAAATGGAGAATCCGAAAGAGTAACGCTATTCCTCATAGAAAATGCTCATAGCAGCAGATCCTGCAGACGAGGTTAAAAGGCTGTGAATTTGGTCACATTTGAAATATGAATGTACTCAAAGATTACTCCTCCACTCTTCGCTCTTGAGGTAGGTTTTAAAAGGGAAAAGAAAAAAAAACCCACTACTAGGTAAGAATACATAAACTCATGCAGTTTTGATAGATTTTATCATATTAACATATACTTAAAAATTCTTTGGCAATTAAGTATTGTGCAGTCAAGAATCCAAGCACTGCAATTTCTCTAGGAGGCCTCATTTTGCCTCAATTTGTGCCTCATTCTCTTCTGACTCTGCCATGCTTAACAAGCAGTAATTACTACATTACAGAATTACACTTGAAAGGTTTATTCTAGTAACATGAAGTCTAATTTAGCACTCTAGAACCAGAAACCAACCTCAAACCAAACAAAAAAGTAGGTAGGACATTAAATTTTTGCTGCAGTAAACAGTAACTGAATGTAAAGTGTTATGAGAAGTCTTTCGAGAAAGTCCCATGCAATGAAATGCAGCATTATATTGGGTTACATTATATCAGTGTATATACCTGAACTACATCTGAATCATCCCGCACAAGCCTGAGTTGGAAGCGTAGCTATATCAGCACGATTCCCTGCCTGTGCTATTTATCCCAGCCCAAACCATCATACCCAACTGCAGTTAGTATAGCTACATTGGTTCTGGAACAAAGCCAACCCAAAAACTACATTGTGCCATGTAGACGTACACAGGGCAGTGGCAAAAGTGCAGTTTGAATGGATAAACTGTGCCATTTTTCAATTAAGTGACTTAATGGATGCAGCACTTCAAATCTGTTCCCATGGCAATGTAGAAACAGCAATGGAAATACAGGCAGTTTCCTCTTAAACTTGCAGTACAAGGAGGAGAACAAAAACCTTTTCTCCATTTGAATGAACAAAAGCAGGAGCGTTTTCCAGTGCAAACATGTAAAGCCAAAATCTTTCCCATGTCCTGACCACAGCAAAATTCATGAATAAACAGAAAAGACTTGCCAACAAGGTCAAAAAGCTTGGGTTTTGCTTTGTCAGACCAACAGGGGTTAAGGCTGATTCACAGAGAACATCCTGCTCCCGTTCCTCCTGAGCTAAAAATCAAAGCACTGCTGGAAGAAGAGTCCCAGATGTTCTTTCAAGAGGGTGAATAAAGGGAGAGACAGCCTGGAAGGTAGCCCCAGCTCTGCTGATTAGTCCTCATTTTCCATTGTGTTTGGAAACAGACATTTAGCGCAGCAGAGGAAGCAGAGAGGCACCACACAAAAAGTGATCACCCAGAATACCTTCAGTCCTGAGGTCAAACAAAACACAGGCTGCACATGGTCTACAGCAAAAAAAAACAGGAATTCCCAGACAAACAAAATTCAATTCTTCTAGTTGCCTCTGTAATCTTAGGAGTTTGCAATCTCCCGGCACTCCCAAACAGAAAACACCTCTTAAGCTGCCAACGTCATTAGTGGAGGGGATTTCCTCTGGAAAAAGATATCCCTTTCCCCACATTCTCCTGCTGTACGTGTCAGTCCAGTCTGACTTTATCTTTGGAAAAGCTTGTTTTTAGGCAGGTGCCTAAATCAGGTGCTGAGAAAGCAGCAAGACAACGTCGCTGCACTGACTGAAGTGAACACTATGGACCAGCGAACCCAGCTGCCCAGACGTGTGTCTCAGTGTCTATTGTAGCAGCCTGTTATCAATACTTGCACTCCGGTTGTACCTAAAAGCATCAAGAACTTCATTCTGCCAGGCTTGTACTTACATCTATCTTCAACCATCTCATGCACAAGTAGCGCACACACTGAAGTAACACAACAGGCTGTTCTGTGTGCTGAAGAACTAAACTAGAAGGTAATCCTTTTGCTAACTATCTATGCTCAAAGACCTAAAAAGCTAATGCAAAGGTTACCTCACTAAAGTACTTGTAGCAGTAATGGTAACTGTGTGGGAAGATTCTTTAACCACTTGAAATTAAACTTCAGATCCTGAATTTAACTGAAACTTGACCAACAAACATAGATATTTTACAGCATTTCCTTTAAGGAAACACAGAGATTCAAAAGGAAACAGATGAAATCTCAGAATAAGCATTCTGACCTTTAATGCTATGTAAAACGTTGTCATGCCACATGCCATCCATCACTTACTGTCTCTCTTCAGAGGCCTAGCTCAAGTTACTCCTGTAGATTCCAGGTAATGTTTGTTCCTTTTTTTTCTTGCTAACAGATTTGTCTTAAGAGCTTAATTTAGGCCTGGCTGCAGCCATCATTTCAGATCTAGAGCTGGCAGTAAATCTGGATCAAGGCACAGCCTAGATCTAGAAAAGGAAAGTGAGAGCAGAGATTTTTGAGAGCTGCCCCCCAGTACAAATACCATTCCCTTTACATTGTCTGTCCACCTTCTTGGAAAATCATGAGGAAAAACTTCTTTACACATGAGGAAAAGCTTTTTTACTGTGAGGGTGACAGAGCACTGGCCCAGGCTGCCCAGAGAGGTTGTGGAGTCTCCTTCTCTGGAGACATTCAAAACCCACCTGGACGTGTTCCTGTGTGAGCTGGTCTGGTGATCCTGCTCTGGCAGGGGGGTTGGACTGGATGATCTTTCAAGGTCCCTTCCAACTCCTGACATTCTGTGATTCTGTGAAGTTCTTTGTCTGTGCTCCTTATTTTCTTCTCCTGAGCATTAGTCATGAAGTAACAAGACAAAATAATACCCGTCCTTTCAGTGAGCACACAGTAGTGTCACTGTGCCCTGAAATCCAGGACACTGCTCGGGCAGCTCCTTGTACTGCATAACACAAAGCTGAGTACTAAAAAGTGAAGGGCTCCAACAGAGGAGATGCAGGTCTCCCACTACCCTGTCTTTTAATTAAATAATAAACAGGATTAAATGGAACTTAATTTAATTCCATGGGAAACTCACACCCACTCCATGGGAGTGTATCAGTCGTTAGCAGTCAGCGCTGTATGGACGTCTCTTTTTATTAACAAATGCTCCTGCATCCCAGACGCTGTTTGTGTGTCTGTCTCCTTGTCACTCTCGACGTGTGGCTTTTCTAATCTCTTGCCTCCAAATGTTCAAAAATTCATCATTGGGGTATTCTGAAAGAATTAGCAGTGGATGTCTTCACACATGTAAACTGCAATATATTCAAACATTCACAATAGGTTCTTGAATTTAACCCGACAAATGTGGCTGGGTACATTTTTAATATTAATGAGACAATTACTTTCTTTATAAAGGACACAGAGGCAGCTTCTCTTTGCTGACTGTACTGTCACAGCCCATACTCCTCAGCCCCAAGGAATACTCCTTATACCCACCATGACCCCTGAGTGATGAGAATTTGGGATGTTCACTTTTGCAATGGATTTCTAACTGCATGAGTTGAACGTGGTTTGGAGACACTTTGTATTTGGTTTCTCACAGAAAGCACTGATACCTTATGCCATTGCATCGCTGGTGCAACGTTAGCCGAGTCAGTGGACCTTAGCTGGCCCCGATATGATTTATATATATGCTGTACAGACTACTGCAGTCATTTCAGAACAAGAATATCACAGTGACCTTGACATGCCTTCTGTTTGCTGTCGTTTTTAGCAGTTTTAATGAATACATCTTTCTTCAGCAAAGGATCAAGACGTGGTCCCTTAGATTACCCACACAGATGATGGCTTCTAAATTCATTTTAAAAGTGCAGTGAATGTATTTAAGAGTTATTACAAACAATTCAGAGATGGTGCTTGCCAAAAGCCTGATTATGCTCCCAGCCATCATTTCTCAGACATGGGGAAATCTGTTAAAGTAAATCTCTAATTAGGATGCTTGTGTTCTTTTAAATTAATGTTTCATTTCAATTTTGTTTCCTAGTTCCTCCTGTCATTTTCTGAGGAATACATGTGCTGAAATCATTCCTTTGATGAGGTGCAGACAAGAAGCTTAGTGTGCTTTGATGTGGAAAAGGAAAATGGGCCCTCTTTGTTTCTATGGAGCCAGCCTGCAAATCAAGGAATGATCACCATCACTGTAGTTAATGCAGTTAATTTTTTTTTCAACCAATAAAGAAGGCTGGGAGAAGCAGCTTATGCAGAGAGTCATGAGCAACCAAGTAAGGATGAGACTTTCCATAATTACCCAAGCTTTCATTCTCCTTTTTCTTCAAAGTATCATGAAGCAGTGCACTGGGAAACCAAACTATGTTTGGATGAGGAACTCTGCAGGACAAAGCCATGCCAGCTAGACTTCACAGAGCTACAAACCTCCAGCACATCACCCCATACATGCACAACCTTTGCATCTTTTAACCAGTAAGGAGCAGGACTGAATCACAGTGAGAAGTCCATCTTTGGCTGAATTTGTTATTCTCTCTTTCCCGTACTCCACAAAGAGAGGAAGAAATTATTTAGGACATACAGAGCACTCATACTTGACAAATCCCAACTGCACAGAGGAAGCCGCCTTTGACTAGAGATGAAATGCAGCCACATAAGGCTGTAAATGTACTTTGGTGTGTGAACAGAAGAGGTCCAACTGTACAACCACAATCTTCCCCTGTAAATACATGTCCCTTGATTTCATCTTTTAGAAAAATCAGAGGCAAGGCTCAAAATTGCCCCAGCAAGTCAAGAACAAAAGTACTTTTTATGTCAGTGTAAGAAGGTTCAAGTCTACTCTCTGCTGATGGGGAAGACACCCTGCTATTGGAAACTGGAAATGAGAATTATTTCAAACCACATTAACATGCTGAAAACTGTGAAACAACTTTGTCTATCTCACTAACTATATTGACAGCTATAGCTGTCAATCTGAAGTCAAAGGAAGTAGTTGCTGTAAGACTTTGTACTTTCTGACCTTGCTGCATCTAGAACCATTAGCAATAACACCACATTGCTGTGTCTGGTTTTCACATACAGCATGATGCTTCCAAGTGAAAGTCACATTAAAAATTGATTAGATTAGGTGTGCTAAGTGCTTACTGCAAAGTGCAGCCTGCCTTCGGCTCCCATGGACTTTGGTGAGAAAGGGAAGTACCAAGCACTTTGCAGGAGCTGGTCAGTTATGACAGGCAGGGCTCCTCTTACTGCTTCAGCTCTTTCCCATGGGCAACCTGTATCACCCTGTAACTTCTCCTGTAGCTATTACGGGCTAGATCACAGACAACACATAAAACGTTCATTCCTCACATACCTTGTTCAGTAAAAATAACACTGTTAATTTTAGAATGAGAAATACCCAGTTCTGCTAAGTTTTACGGTTCCTTTGCACTGATTGCACGCAGCAGAGAGGAAGCTGCTACCTCACTCTATGCTACTGGGGAATTTTTGATGCTTTTTTGAGAAAGTTTCTTCCAGGTCAGTTCCATGTACAAAGTAGGCTCAGAATTAATAATGTTAATAAAAATGCACATTAATCAACCAATTCATTTTTAAAAGACACTCTTAGTCAGCGAAAGGTGACACAATGAATGATATGTTGTCACCCTGATTCCATGAGCCACCTGCAGTTCACCATGAAGCTATAAGGTAAACTCTTCAAAAAGAAACTAACAATCTTCAGATCCAAAAATGCAGAAAGAATGAAAGGAAAAAACATATTCCCTCCATTGCGAGTCAGCTGCCCTGCGAAAAGAGAAACCTGGAGCAGTTACATTTGGGGAGCTGTCATGTTCCTACTTCTACATTCTTTTCAATTTCTTTGATCTAAAAAGTGTCAGCCACTGGGGGCTAAACCAATCCAGGAGATTTACATGGCTTCTCTGTTCACTCTTGGGTACTCACACTCTCTATTGCAGGCACTTTTTAACAATTCCTTTTCATTTCAATCTGGAAAACACAGATGCTATTATGGAACAGCCATTAGCAGGATAGGCTGCCTCTTTTAAACCCCCACTGAACTCTGGATTAGGAAACTGAGATTCTGTTCCTGGCTGTGCCATGAGTCCATGCAAATGACTTCGGTGCTGGGTTCCTCACTCTTACACAAGTGCATACCATTTCTTTACACTATGTTTCATTGCCAAAAAGGGTCCAAATTAGTAATACTGTGCTTTGATCAGCCAAACTTCTGTCTTTTCTGAGGGAAGTGTCACTGCCTCAGCTGAAGAGAGATACACCATCATTGTGAGGCCTGTAAATCCTCTGCAGCGGGAAGGATATGGAGACTTGCAGAAAGAAAGAGCTTGCACTACTTACAGAGGGCTAAAAGCTGAGCTCTTTGCCTTGCATTAAATGACTCTTTCTGGTAAAACACTCCTAGGCAAAGTAACAAACTCAACTACACATCATATCCTGTTCTTCCTTGCCAGGCAACCCATGAAGGAGCACCTTAAATCCCAGAGAAGCCAATGAACTGGTAGGGGACCAAAAAGACGATGAGGGTTG
>NW_010188768.1:0-5506 GCF_000695765.1 Mesitornis unicolor
ATGTGTGTGTGTATATATATATATACACACTCACATGTATACTTCTGTATGAATGCGTTCCTGTGTGTGTAAGATTCTATCTCAAATACCCTAAAACAGTACCAAGCTGCCGTTGGTAAATGGTCTCCATCTGCTCAGGTGATCTCTGTGTACAAATTTAGTTCTGGTCCGGATGAATTTGGCTTTTCTCGACCTAAGGGAGAAAATTCACACCTTTCCTCTGAGGCAGACGGGCAGAGTGCTCCTGTGTAGGCCAGGAGCAGAAATACATCTTTGTTTAATTTAGTGTGACTTGATTGTTGACTCAATTGCAGGTCAGCAGCAGACCCAGAAAAGTCATATAAATCTTTTTCTCTGCTATGTGGGGGAGAAAACAGATGGACACTGGAGTATATTAATGTTCATTCTCCTTGGGAGTCAATAGGAATCTATATTTTATAAATGGGTCCACTAAACACAAGAGAAAATTCATGAAGCAGAGAGAGAAAGAGGGAGAGAATGAAAAGGCAGCTAATTCCTTTCAAACAAGTGATTATTATCAGCATCCTCGAGACATATGTCCGTGGAAGGGCTGCAGCAGAAGGCAATGCTGCTGCATTTATTTCCCCAGGACTGATTGCATTAGCAATGCAGAGACACCAGGCCTGGTCCTGTTATTCTGGAGTACCCTCGGCTCTAAATGACATTTATCACTGCTGGGTACAAAGCTCCTCTTTCCTATTCAGCGCCCATTAATGGCAGTGGGAGCCTGCGCTGGCTTCGGGAGGAGCTGCATCAGGTCTGTGATGTTAATAAGCAATTAAATGTAGCATAAATAGAGACACAGAAAAAGGAGCATGAGATAGGAAAAAAACCCAACATTTCAAAGCGGAGGACATGGAGGATGGTTTCCAGGTAACTTTGGTAGGAATGAGATTTAGAGATTTATCACATTCTGTGATAGTGGGAATAGGATTTGGAAGGTACAGGTGAATTTCAGGGCTGAAGTGAAGTTCAAAGGGAACAGAGAGAGGAAAAAATTGCACAGATTTATAGAAGAAAGAGAGATGATGAAAAGGGAGCAGAAGAGTAAAGGGTGAAGGAGAGGGAAATGGTAAGTTGGAACAAAAATCAAATCGGGCTCAGAAAGAAGTGGGAACCCATCAGCAGTGGTGTTCACAAATGCAGCTGTTGCCCTGTCTCTGCCTTCCTGCAGGGTTTTCCTCTCCCATCGCAGCCTTTCCACAGCCACTGTCCAAGGCTGCTGGAGGCTCCTGCTTTAGGGGTCCCTCCGGAAAGCAGCTGTGTGCAGCCTTATCTTCCTCCCTTTCCCAAAGTGCACACCCTGCCAAATCTCTCTTCATCACTCATGGCTCTCCCGTTTCTTGGGGCCAATAAAGAACAAAATAACTAGAAAGAATCATTGTGCATAAAACTGCAGCTCAATTTCCATAAAAAATAGAATTAGGGAATGATAGAAAGAGAAATATTGGCCTGTAACACCACATGCTTCATCAAAAACCCAGCCTTGCAAAATGACAGCAGACATCAGTAATTGCCAAAACACCAGCTTTATTTATAGATGTTGAGGAGAGAAATGCACTACTACAAATTCCATTTATGGATAAACTATCCAGCTTACGGAGAGAGATACCGTCTTTCATTTTCAATGACAGAATCTCCATAATGTACATAGTCTTGGTGAGGCACCTGAGATCATTGGAAGATAACACGTGATACTATGTGCAGATATTCATGGTGCACCTTTCTACTCACTATTAGAGTGAAACAAAGTCCTCAGATATCTGCAGATAAAGGCAACATGAACTGAATCCAGCTTGCTGCTCATTTTTCCCAGTATTTTTGATATTTAGCAATCCAGAAGATCATTACATTCCTTGCTGCTGGTTCTTATGCAAAACCAGAGGAGAAATCTTAAATGTAGGATGGGAGAGCTGGTTGTGAAGCAGGTGGATGGACACCTGCTTGCACCCCATGACCCAGAGTGTTATGAAGACTCTACTTTAATTAAATCACTTCATTTCAATGAAGTGAATCTGCCTGAGGTGACTTGGATTAAGCTGTTAGGGGCTGAAGCAGGCGTGCTGGAGCACAGTATGCTCTGCAGCCTCAGGCAGACAGCATTGCTTTTGCCACTTACTGGTTTTCACAATTCAACTCCATGAAATAAGACTGATCAAAATCCACTCAATAAAACAATGTCTTTAAGAAAAAGCTCAAGTGTAAGTGCCAGGGTGTTCCTGCAGACTTGTTAAGGCTCTGACAAATTGCAGACCAAGAGCCTGCACCCCCTATTTCTAAACTATTTGAGTGTTTGTGCCCGATGTGGCGCTCAGTCCTGCCCTGGATGTGGTGCTGGGACAGAAACCCCGGGAATCCACCTGCTGCACTGGAGCCAGCTCCTGCTCCCTCTGCCCAAGGGGGTGCCCCTTGGCTGCTGCTCGGGGGGTGCAGAGGAGGGGACCTGGAGAGCCTGGGTCTGCAGTGTGGGGTTTGGAGGTGAGAAATGATCGATCTGATTTGTGTCAGCTGGTTTTAAAGGCAGGAGCAGCTCCTCAGACCTTCCCACTGGTTTTGTGCATCTGGCAAGAGCCACCATCTCCAAGAAACCCCCTAAATCCACCACTGGTGCAGCGATGCAGGGCTCAGCTTGACCTTCTCACTGGTTGCTGGGTACGGATGTGTTTTACCACCACAATACAAATGATTTTGTTTACAGCATGATAGGAGCCTTTGTTAGGTTAAATTCTGCAGCGAGTCTGCAACACTTCTGCTGTGGATCATGGAAACAATCCATTACCATGTATATGAGAATGGATGGGTTTAATCAGGGAGCGAAAGTATTTATTTTACGTTTTCTCCTAGTGTAGCCTATTAGTAATCCTGCTTAATTACAAAGGCCAAGAGCATGGTCAGAGATAGGTGAAAAACCCAAGGTACTCTCCTGCCCCTGCCGCAAAGTTAGGAAGTTTTCCAAGACCAGCGCTCCTGTTGTCTCCATGCATCAGTTTATTCAGCTGTATAATGGGAGTGTTAAATCCACTATGGAGGACGAGGATAGAGATGAACAGGGCAGGGCTCCTGTCTGCACCCCAAAGGGGGCGGAAGGGAAAAGCTGCCAATACTTTGTGTAATATTGGACAGCAGTGCAGGATGTGCGTTCCTGGTGCTACAGGACAAATACGGTGCAATGTGGTTGTGTGATGTGGTTACATGATGTGGTTGTGCACCCAAATTGTCCAAGAAACGAGCAGATGAGGAGCAGCAAAAGGGAATCCAGTGCTGAGCTGCTGGAGCACAGCGAAGTTTGGAAACCTCAGTCTTTGTTAGGGGGTCTCATGGATGGGAACTGATTATCTGAGATACCATTTACATCTCCTCTTAAAGTGATCCGAGTCTCGAATCATTATCCCGAGAGCACAGCGCAGCTCCAGACGCACACCAGCCTCACTGAAAGACTTGTCAGGACTGCAGCGGTAATTCACAAATTCACTAAAATTCCCTGCTCCACTGAGCAATGTGACAGCTCTGCCGACCGCAGTAACATTTCTATTCAAACTGGCTTTGGTGCCGGAGCTATAAATATCCCTGCAATATTTCGTGCTTCAGAACATAAAGACAGCTTTACAGTGCTGATAAAATAGAAATTACTTTCTCTCTGAGGTCTAGCTGGAATTTTAATGTCTGTTTTGCAATAAAGCAGCTCCTACACAATTCGATTTGAGGGAAAGAAAACAAACGGTCTAATTTAGTTACCGTAATGGCTCCTCTTTGGTGTTGGCCACAGCCGAATCGGTGGTTGCAAGGCTGTTAAAGTTTGTAATGTTGAGCACAAAGATGATTTTTATAGTAATACGATTTTTAAAAATTCTTTAAGAATATATATGTATATATATAGCACTGCTTAATTACAGGTATGGAAAAACAAGAACCCAGAAAGAAAAAGGTCATTAAAGTTTACAGCCTCTAATAGTGTTTCTGTAAAAATGACTTGTCACAGCTGTAAAGCTGGTGACCAAAGATGACACGGGTTAAAAAGGGTTCTTCAATTGAAAAGAGAAATTGCAACTACTGGGCTCATCAATGTTGCCTTTAATTATTCCATAAATGTCACCCTGGCTCTTGTTAGCTCCTTCAAAGGAAAGGGAAAATAAAAAAGCTCATTTTCTACAGAGTTTCCCTTTGCATGTTGGCTGCAGACGGCAGGGTGAGGAAGAGACCAGGGACAATTCAACAGGGGAAAGAGAGAAAAAATAATGAGTCTTCTCTTGCATTGTGGCAATATTGGATTGAGCACAGGTGCTGGTAAATAGTCTTAAAAACTAAAGAGCCAGAGCTGATGGTGGGGTGAGCCACAGAGGCCTGGGAACCAGCAGCTGGATGGGGTCGCTGGTTCCCGAGGTGGCTCTGTGCAGGGAGGGAAGGACTCGTCCCTTCTGGAAGGGTCTCTGTGCAGCACTGACAAAAATCCTCATTGTGTCAGCTCCCGACATCGCTGGGGGGACTGGGCGGTTCAGTGGAGTTGGGCTCAGGGTCACAGGGGGCACTGGGACAGCACGGTCCCCTTTAAGGAGACCCCAAAAGCAGTTGTTGGTGTTTGAACTCACTGGCACGCAGATGATTTTTGCACTCCTGTGATTTAGCTGAGGAATCTGTCATGCTCGTAGCCATTGCTGCCATCAGCAAAGCAGCTGATGCAGCAAACGCTCCACACACATAAATTCCTGGTGCAGATCACAGAATCACAGAATCACAGAACGTTAGGGATTGGAAGGGACCTCAAAAGATCATCTAGTCCAATCCCCCTGCCGGAGCAGGAACACCTAGATGAGGTTGCACAGGAAGGCATCCAGAGAAGGAGACTCCACAACCTCTCTGGGCAGCCTGGGCCAGTGCTCTGTCACCCTCACTGAGAAGAAGTTTCTTCTCCAATTTCAGTGGAACCTCCTGTGTTCCAGCTTGTGCCCATTACCTCTTGTCCTATCATTGTTTGTCACCGAGAAGAGCCTGACTCCATCCTCGTGACACTCACCCTTTAAATATTTATAAACATGAATGAGGTCTCCCCTCAGTCTCCTCTTCTGCAAACTAAAGATGCCATGGAGAACTGCACTGATCCGTGTCTGCAGCCTGGCACCGCGCGGGGATCTGGGGCGAGGCTTTTGGGCCCATTTTTGACCTGCCCAGGGTTTGCATTGGTGCAGTTGCGGTGACCCTGCAGGTGTGCGCTGGTGCAAGGAGGCACATGTCCAAAAATTCCCCAAAAACTGGAACTCCTGCCTCTCCCTGATTTTAATTTATTATTTCTGTCTGTAAATCCAAACTCTTAGTAAGTAGAAGTAGGTAAAGAGCTCATTACTTCTTAATTATCCAGTATGTGAGGAGTCACTTTGGTTGGTCTTTAATTGGCCAAATAAAAGATGGTAGGAGGAGGCTTGTGAGAAGAAGGTAATCTTTTTGGGGAGACAGGCCAGCTTTAGGTCTGTTATGGAGGTGTTGTCAGCAG
>NW_010188768.1:5537-40595 GCF_000695765.1 Mesitornis unicolor
CAGCAGGAAAATGAGGCTGAGCACCGTCCCTGTGATTAGGAACCTGTGTGTACAAAGCCAGTCGTCCCTGCTTGGGCAGCTAATTAAGTGTAAACTTACTCTAAAGGTTAATGACCAAAATGCTGGGTTTTGGGAAGCCCTTGCAGACTGAAGTCCAAAAGCGGTGCCTGGCAGCAGCTCTGCAGTACTGGGGTGGAGGCTGTAAACCTGGCTTGGCTCCTCCGAGATAAGTGATGCTAGAAAAGATGTGGAGCACTTGCAAGTGGCAGGGAAATGTGGAGGTGTGTGGTGTGCTGAAGTCAGGAACCATCCTGAGAAGGGGAAGTTTGTATAAACTCTGCTGGGTTTATTTGTTACCATTGTGACTGCGAGCTCTCTTGGCATGCCTGGGAAATGCCTAGCGCACTTCCAGGGCTGCATAAATAAATAATAACTGTTTAGAATCTTTTAAAAGATACATAAGTGTAGTGTATTTCCTTTCATAAATGTAAGCTAAAGTTAATGGAAATCTCAATGTTTTTCTTTCAATGACAAAACAGTAGTAGAACAGCTGTGGGGGACTCCAGTGAAATAAATTGTGAGTGTTATGCACGATTTCTTTGAAAGAATTACAATCTATACTGCTGCAATGAATACTGATTTATAGATTTTTAAAAAACCACAACTCTGTATATTTTTCTTATTTCAAAAGGGAATGGGTAATGATGGTTTCCACTGCTTTAGAATAATCTTACATCAGGCAGTCTCTACAGAATTGTATTTCTTTTGCTGAAAGTTGTAGTATCGTGTAGCAGGGAAAATTAATAAGCTTTTACAAAAATATGTTAAAGAGAATTCTGTTACTGAAGAGTCTTTGCTGAAACCCAACACATAATTGTTTGGGGAAGGAACTGCATAAATCCTGCACAATCCCATGCCAAAGGCTTTTTATGTGTTTGTGGACTTGTGACTGGTCTGTCATAGACATAACACAGGGAGGTTGGTTTTGCTCTGGAAAGCTTTGAACAACCAAAACAAATATTAAACCTGAAAGAAGCATTTTTGAGTTGAAGAAATATCAAGAAAAGTCTGGAGTAGATGTGATTTTTTAGGGAAAAAGCTTTTATTCTAAAGGATAAATGATATTAATAGATCCCTTTGGACTAGTCACCCTGCTTTGACTCTCATGGGGCATAGATGGCTTCCAAGGAGCCCATCAACATTAACGAAAACCAACCAGATGTCTGCAAGTAGTTTTAAATTTTAATGCACAGGCACCTTAATCTCCACTGGAAAAAAATTAAGAATCTGTAGCCTAAGAAGATTTCCAGTAAGGATGGTAACATGCAAACCTCTGATGGAGAGCAGAAAACAGCCACCAAACGTTGGTTTGCTTATTCGCCCCAAAATAAAGCCAGAATCTGACCTTACCCTGCTAAATCCAAGCATGTCCAAACAGAGTCAACCTCAAAGGGAAGACAAATACAGCATCCCTGTCCCTAAAACCTGTCCTGGTCACGTCTTGGCATCCAGCTGCATCACTCGGAAGCTGGACTTGGGAGTAAGTTCGCGTACCATAGAGTACCTATGGAGCAGGATTGAATCCTGGTTTTTCTGCCAGTTCTGCTTAATATGGATGTTCAAGGCTATTCAACCAAAATTGCATTTAGATTACATTACATTATACAGTAAGTGGCAAATCATCACTGCTTCCTTTGACATTCAGTGTAATAACATTAACCATGATGAATTTCCTTTTACTATTCATGTGGCCTCCATACATTATTTCAGCTGAATTCCATTGTAATGTAGCATTAATTAATGTCTGCTGCTTATCGAGTGTTACCCATTTCTACCTTCCATCCCACTCTTTAATTCTTCAAGAATTGTACTTGGAAATGCTGCACAGACCATTACTGATGCCAGGTGATCTTCAGAGGATGCAAGAAGTCGAATTACATTTCTGATGCTAGTTGCCCCCTCCTTCTCTCATAAAAATAGCTGTTTTTTCTGAGATTAGCTATGAACTGATGTTTGCTGCACTGATTTTTCCTTATTAATTCTCTCTCTCTAACCTTCCAAGTTCAATTTCATCTTTGTGGCACCCTCTGAGCAGCTGGGTTATAGCATGTGGCTGAAAAGCTGTGAAACCACTGCTCTGAACTGAAACCCAAGGCCAGCTCAAACTCTTTCAACTCTTTCCCAGGCTGTTTTCAGAGGAGCGTATGCATGCAGAAATGGTGTTTGGGGAGCAGAAGAGCTCGTATGAGGCCCTGCAGTGAGCAGGGAAATATCCCTGGCTGCTGGGCTCAGAGGCGATCACCAAAGCACAAATCATAAATTTCTTGCCTGCAGTTTAAAGCCATGAAAATCAAAATGCGGTTGATTGAAGTCCTCCTTTCCACCTGTAATGTCTGCAATGAAGCCCTGCCCCCTTGTAGTATGCTAAATTTGGCTTAATTTACTGTACTTAATTAGTTCTTGGTCCTCTGACCCATCCTACCACAAGATGTCATCCTTCCGACAGGTAGGGACACGGCTCCTGTCACCGTGTCTGTCTTCTGCCCTAGGAATCCTAAATCTAGACCTCGTATTTCTGCCGTGTCATCCAGCCTTGCAGGACCTCTGCGGTCGTTCTGGGGTGATTTATGGTGGCAGCTGTTCTCCAGCAAAGAAAGCCGTTCTGTCCCAGTGACTGATTTCTGAAGAGGCTTGAGAATGCGTGAGCAGGAGGCGAGGGGTTTCTGTCCAGGGAAACAAACAGCAGATGCCTTACAGCAGCCGGCGTGCAGGAGTTAAACCATGCAAATGGCTCTAATAAGCATAATTTAAACCCGTGGTTTTCTTCTTATGGCAGTTTCATATTTGGTGTTTTATATTCCAATTTTCCACCTTTTAGTCTTGCTTCTTTCTTTTTTTTGCTGCACAGCCCTATCTCAAATGGGAGGGCAATTACTAAGCAAGCATGTAGTTCTTTAATTGAAACACTTATAGGTGTACACTTAAAAACTATAAAGACTTTTATGGAATAGCAATGCCTTAATAGGCTCTTGTGTATGTACATTGTAATCTAATTCTGTATTCTTTCAACATTGCTGGGGGAAGCTGTTAATTTATGGTTACAATGAGCAATAAAGCAATAATAGTAATCTAAAGGTGCAATATCCCTTGTTTAGGGGGCATTTATGGTTATGTATTGAAACTATAAATATAACAGGATGCTGCAGAACTGATCTATGTAAAACAAAAGATAAGATCTCTCCTCTTTAAAATGTGCTTTTTCTCAGCAGAAAAGCAACCCCGTGCTTATGTTTAGTATCAAACCCCAGTGCTCAGCATGGGTCATCAGAGGCTGCTACTGAGGCCTGATGAGGATTTACCTGACCTCGTCCCCTCTTCCCGGATTAAACTGTTACCATATGTGCAAGGCAGGAAAGCAAGAGGTAATCTTATTTTAGTAATTAGCCTAATTCATATGTGTTGATAGCCCCCTAAAAGTGTCCAGAATGGGAACTCTAGCACATTCACCATCATTAACTGCTTGCTTTCTGTAATGATTCCTTCATTTTCCCTGTGTTTGATCTGTATATTGAACAGTTTACTAACATCATCGGCTGTAGAGCTTTTCCTGCAGGGATTCACCTGCACAGGTATTAAAAACCCCTCCTTTTAGGTTCCTTTGAGCTGGGGCTGGAGCAGACCCAAAGCCAGTGCCATGGTCTGAACTGGTCTGTGCTCCCGCTGTTCTGTAAAGCACTGGGAAGGGGCTGGAGAGCTCGGACGCTGCACGGCTGCATCTCGACTTGTCCTGTTTTCCCTCAGGAGCTCAAAGCCTGTAACATTTCCTAGGACGCTGGTTGACAGACTTAGCAAAAACACTTCTTTTTAAACAAGCCGGAATAAGAAAGGGTGACAGGAAGGGATAATTACCCTGTCTGCGCCAGGTCTCTGGGTAGACACAGTGACATTTCAGAAATCCAAATGGCTTTGTTGTGTTATGATTGGGAAAAGAAGGGAGGGCAGAGCCCGTGCCATGATGGACTGCAGGCAGTTTTTGGGGACAGCCAGCACAGCCCCTTGCTCCGGTGCCCTCCTGTGGCTGCCTTTCCAGATGGGGAAGGTTGCTGAGGAGCTGGGTCTGGGTCTGTCTGCTCTGGAGGGGTGGCCTGGTTTGAATAAGTGTTTAGGAGTGCCAGTACTTACCTAAACTGCCCAGACCTCTGCTCTGCAGTGATGGATGGATATTGCATGAAAATAGACAACACGATGTTCTGGCTTCAGAAAAGAAAAGAGCAGGAGAGAGGCGAACAAACCAAGCGCCACTGGATGATGGGCATTATATGTGACTAACATGGGTTTAACCTTTTTCAGCCCCTTGAAAAGTCTGCTAACATTTCTCAAAGTAAATTATTCTGTTTCTTCTGGAAAGATCAGTCTCAGCTGATCAATATTTTTCAGTGTATGTGGGTACTTCCCTTGTGTTAATATAGTTACGTTGCTGAATGCTTATAAACGTGTTTTGCAATACTCCACTTTGAGGGATAAATAGATGTTCAAAGTTCTGCCTATGTTAACTGAGTATCTAATGGGGTATGTGCTTTTCCAGAGGCCCAATTTGCAAGTGCAGGTGCCAGTATTGCACATCGAATTGTGATAATAGTGAGCTCCCGGGTAGGAGCTGATGTGTATATAAGAAAGATGTGAATATCTAAACTTAGCTCCCAGAGACCGATAGCTAACTATCTCCATGTTTCTGTTTTCATCCTTGTAAAATGAGGTCAATAACTCGCGCTTATTTCAAGCAAAGGTTGTGTAAGTGCTGATTGATTTAACATTCACACCGCGCTCTGAGCCCTTCCAGAACAAAACTGATTAGGAGCAAAGCTGTACAGCCTTTTCCTTTTTTTCCTTCCCCATTTCCAGCACCAGCAGCTCCAGGGAGGCTGTAAACTGTCCCAGGCACCAAGCACTTGAGTTGAACTTAGGAGCTGCAGTGCAGAAAGGTCCAAAGGAAATAAGCCGCTGTAATAACTACACAAAAAATCTGCATAATTCTCTAGTAACTTTGTAGCATGACTCCAATGTTTTCCCATTTCACGTGCTTTAACACATATATCCATAGATCCTGGTTGAATTCTTCCTCGGAAAGGCTGGTGACAGCAAGGCCCTTAGCCCCCTCGCAGACCGTGCCCATCCAGAGCCATGGTTTTATCACGACCAGGTGCTGGGCACGGGCCCTGCCAGCTCAGCAGCTCTGTGTGCCCTTCCCCGGAGGACAGCACTCACCTCATCACCAAAGAGACGGGGAAAAACCCATCTGTTACAGCTCCAAGCTGGGAGCCTCATAATTGCGTGGGTACACGGGCTGCATATAAAATTTTTTTGTTTTAGGAAGCGCTTAGGGAGCATTCATTCTCCTTTTATTGTTGTTCTCCCCCTTGCAAGTGACTGTATTTCACCCCCTCTGGGATACGGTGCAAGGATTTCTGAGCGAATGTGTGGTTTAACAATGCCAGAGAGGTGTTTAGGACCACAAACGCGTCCTGGAAAAGCTGCATGAGCAGGGGCAGAGCAGCGTCCTGCAAGCGTCACTGCTTCCCTGGGTCATCGGAGCCTGGCATCGGGTACGCCTCCAAATTAATTTCACTGGACGGCTGGAAGTTATCCTGGAGCTTGTGTGTCTTTCAGATCCACTGAATAATGGATGTGAAAATAAGTAATTTCATGGAGGTTTTTTATATTGAGTGGGTGTGGTTTAAGATGTGGCTTTACAGAAGGACCTTAAAGGTGAATATTATCAAATAACTTCTGTACTAAGTATCATTGCCTATCTCTTGATAGCAACACCTTTCTCAGGTGCTTCTGGATTTGTCATCTTTCCCAGATTGTGGACCATTTCCCCAGAAGCTCCCCTTGCTGCTGCCCACCTCGGTGCCATGGGTCCAGGAAGGATTAAATGCTCCCCTGTGGGCAGCTCTTACATGAAGGCTTCTTTGTTTTAGTACTGTCTAACCCGGGTTTTGGAAGCCAAAGTGTATTTGTTTATTTCTTTATCTAATGGAGTAAAGGTATGACAGGAGATGGAGTTTTAAAAAGAATTATTCAAATGGTTAATCAAGGAAAAATGCAGCAGCTTTGTGTGAATCTTGGGGCATCACAGTTAGGATGGCTCCTCCTAAATACAGTTTACAAGGAGTAAATTTTGCAGGAATTCTTGCAAAAAGGGTTTGGGCCGAATGCCTTTCGCCCCTCTACTGTCTGTGGTTTCTCTTGGTGTATTCAGACCTCAAATTGAATAGCGAGTGGTTCTGCAGTGTTTGTTTTTACTGCTGCCAAAAGGGAAAAAAGTCACAGAATAAACAGTGGGATGTTTGCAACCTTCTTGCATTAGGCAGATTGAATAAACTGGCTCACAGCTGATTGTTTTTCTTCAGATCAGTGGTGCTTTTTTATTTATTTGGATTTACTTGTGTGCTTCTGGGGCTTTTGTTTTGTCTGGGGGACTTCTGGGGAGGGAGCTGGGATGAGAAACGGCTCTGCCTTTCCTGAACATCAGCACCAAGTTTACACAACATTGATTGTGGGGGTGACAAAAATAATGAGGCATGAATGAGCGCTGCTGCTTGGGGACGAAAATCCCCCTGGAGAACCAGCACGGAGCTGGGTGCTCGCCTTGCACTGAGATAAATCACTACACCCAATGCAGATGCGGTGTGGGGGCAGAGAGGGGCAGGACCGTGCCCGAAGGGATGGGCTGCTGGGTTGCAGCGAGGGTTTGGGGATTGCAGCGAGGGTTTGGGGATTGCAGTGATTTGAGGCTTTGCTCAGTGTGTGCAGTTCAGCACTTTCCAAAACTCCATCTTATGCCCGTGGATGGCAAAAGCAAGTTTTCTGCTAACTTAGCTCTGCAGAACCCTTGGTTTCCCATCCAGGGATCCAGGCTTGGATGTTTTGAGGTTTTTTCCCTATGTTTTTTTGCTAAACAATGCAAAAAGAGCAAACCAAAATGCCCGCAGCTCGCAGTCTGCCTGCCGCTCTGAATAAGCGTGGTACAGCCGTGGTGTCGCTCGCAGTTACATCTTTTTGTTCCTTTTTTCCCTTTCCCTTTCAATGTTATTAGCTTTCAGAGTACATGAGAGAGAAAATAGGGCAAGCAGTGCACACAGCATTATTGCAGAATATTGATGATGAGTCTGGCGCCATCTCGGCGAGTTGTTTCCAAATAACACAGTTTCCTCCTCGGTTTTCTTAAAAGACAAAATACGCTGGGGTTGTGTGGCAGAGATGATCAGAAGGAGTAAAAAAACCCCAAAAGTCATGCTTCACAAATGCAAACAGGTTGCGGTTATTTCCTTTATGCAAGGGTGTACTAATTGCAAGAGCACTCATTCATTATGTACGATGTGCACAGTTCAGCTGCCAAAAAAATATTTTTGGATAATGTTAACCAGAATATTACTTTAACTTACTGTCACTATTATTTTGCACATTGTGGTGCTTTAATGAACATATGGCACTGCATTAGCTAATGCAAACCCCTATTTTCTCCAACTAGACAAGTTGTTTTTCCGGTAGCTACAGCAGATATTATTCACATTGCATGCTCTGCTGCTAAATATTTAAATGCGTGGAAGTGAATGAGGAGCCGGCTCCTCCTTCACATCCTCCTGCAGGTGAGTGGTGTCTGTGAATATGGGCCTGGCTGAAGGAGCGACCGCTTCTGATCCTGCAGGCCCTAAATCCAATCAATCTGAGACTCGTTATGTGCACTTAGCTAATTTCTAAGTCTCGGCAAGTAGAGACTCTGTTGATCTCCGAAATGTCTCCAGACATCACGCATTAATACGAGCATCTTTGAAGGATTTGGCTTCTTTTCTCCTGCCATAACACATTGTTTTAAAACTGATCTCGTAATTGCATTGATTTTTTTATATTTTTTGAGCTCTCTGCGTCAAAGCACTTCTTTAATCAAAAGTAAATTATGTAAAGGCCATTAGGGTCAGCCCAGCAAGCAAAATGAAATCTGCAATACATCATTTATTTGTAAATGTCAGTGAAATCTGCAGATCAATACACTTCCCAGTATTTATTATTTTATATAAATCCTGTGACAGTGGCGGGGTTGGGGTGCCCTGGCACAGCCATGCGGGGGACGGGGCTGAGCACTCAGCTGTTGGTGTTTTATTCTGTTGCTGTCCATGTATGTGCAAGCAGAGGCCAAATGTTGAGTTTCCAGGTCCTGCCACCCTTCCCCACCTCACATCCCCACCCCAAACACCAAGGGCAGTGCTGGGGTTCCTGCCAAAACCCATCTTTGGGCTTTTAAAACTCCATCTAGTGGCAAAAAACTGGTGGTTTTCTGCTGGTGGGCCTGGATCTGAGCCGCTCTGGTGTCAACTGGGAACTTGACCCGAATTGCTCCTGAGGAAACCAGGAACATCGTCCTGGGAAGGGTTAAACCCGACTGGATAACGGAGGCACTGCTGTAATACAGCGATCGCGTTGCCTGCTCTTGGGGAATACTCGCTGGTATTGGAGCAAGAAAGCTTTGGAGCAGCAGCTTTCTGTGGCGTCAGAAGTATCTGTCCATCTTTTTATAGACTTGCATTGGCCTGCATGGGTCACTGCGTTATCTGAACGCTGTACGAGGAAATGAAGGAGGAAATAACGCCAGATAGGATCTGAGCGCCCGTTTCGCTCTGAAATATTCAAAAGAAATTTTATGAGGGATGGGATTAAAATGGAGAGATTTTGCTGATGCTCTGGGGAAAAGATGTTTATAAAAAATCATGTTTATAACAATGCACAGTTCTGCCCTGCTTGGGTGGTTGTCAAAGACAGGGACATGTCATTGTTGGGAGACCCCGATGAAAGTCTTGTGTGTGTTTAGCCATTATAACAATACAAATTTTTAAGGACTTAACCTCAAAGTGCAAAGTGTGGGCAAGAAGAGGCAGGAGGGGACATTACCAGGGTAAGGCCATGGGTTGAGGCTGTTTCCATAATCCAGCAGGAGCTGCTGGTTATCCCAGTAAGTGGCACAAGAAAAAAGAGGGAATTGTGTCTGGGGGATGCAGTAATGGGAGGTGCTGGGGTTTGGCAGATGGAGAGGACCTGCGTGACCACAGGGATGGTGGCTCGTGCGGTCGGAGGTGGGAGTGTGTCTGCTATAGGAGAGGATCTGCTGTGAATGTTTAAACAAGAGGGACAAAGGGGGGACCCAGGTCCCGGGGGAAGTAGGGCTGGGGGATGAGCTAGTTTGACATCCACACATTCAGTAATTCCGGGTGCTGGTTAATGAAGGCAGACGCAGAACGGCTGCTCTAATTACAATATGAAAATGGTGTGAGGCAGGAGAGCAGCTTTGCCTGGGGCCGGGGGGGGAGGAGGATGCTGGTGCGGAGTGGGTCTGGCTCCTTCTGTCAGGGATAACCCGAGGAACGGACAGCAGGGAAGGGGAATTTTGGGGTAAAGTGCCCATTTTGGTCTCTGGCCCCTCATTTTTGTAAAGGGCTTTTCCTGTGCTTGGTCCAGACCCCAGCCCAGAGGGGTCCAAGCCTCACACAAGGATTTTGGCATAGATGAGCACAAACCACATTGGGTGACGCTGAATAGCAGGAGAATCAGCCAGCGGCCAATGTCCCCATGTGGGACCTTCCCTTCCAGCAAGAAATGTCCCCACAGAGCAGCTCCTGGGGGGAGCAAGTGCTGCCCCAAATTCTTCACCTTCTGGAGCTTCCAGAAGTCCAACCACTCCAGCCATGGTGGGTCTAAGAAATAACAACTATTGACAAAATAACCTATAATGATGGGTGGAGAATCATGAATGGGTTGTTTTTGGGGGAGAGCAACTTTACATCACATTTAGGAAATTATGATGTGTTTTAATCATCTTAGCAATCAACAGATTTGAATCAGTGTCACAGCCACAAACTGCAGCTGTAAATCCTGTGTAAGCAAGTCTACATTTCCACAAGGCTATTGCCTGTCTTTCTGGGATAGAAAAAGGAAAGAGGGTTAAAAGCCTAAAACTGTGATTCCACTCAGGATAAAGCATCGAGAGCGTCTATGAAGTTATAGTTTAAAAAAAAATAAAGATTTGAGAACAGCTTGGCCTGGAACAATATTTCAGGCATGGCTAGCTGTTAAAAATAAGCTAATTCAGAAGAGGCACATTTAAATAAATATAATGCAAAGACATAATGGCACAGATAATAGTTTTGAATGGGGAATTCTAATGACTTTGAGGGCATTTTACAGGGCAATTAATACACATGGAAATGCTGTTCTATTCAACTGATGGAAAGAAAGGAAAATAAAATAAAATAAAGCAGGCAGAAAGAAAAAGGGAGATGGTTGTGACTGGTAAAAATAGGGTTTGATTTTCTTTTCAATAGGATCACTGCTTACAAACATAATAAAAGGAAAAATAAGCATGTCAGGTTCTATAATGCGGCTTGTAAAATCCCGAATGATTAGTTTCTAAAGAGGGGCAATTAGGCTCCTTTTGCATATGCATGTGACTTCTGTGGAACGGGGCTTTCTCTGCTCCCTTCTTCTCTCCCCTTTTATTAAGGCTCTAAAAATACATCTCCCCCATTGAACCCCAGCACCGCCCAGCTCCGTTTGGGCAGGGGGCTGCGGAGTGGCTCTCAGGAAGGGACTGGGGTTTGTAGGCTCCGCCAGCCCTGGCTGTGGCAGTGGAGGGGGGACATGGGGTGTCTGGGGCTGGGGTCAGCCCTGGGGATGGGACATTTCGCAGGGGGGTGGGCGCTCGCTGGCAGATGGGAGCCGGGAGCTGCCAGGGAGATTTTCTAAAGAGGCTTTTTCTAAAAATGCCAACTCCTAAAGAAAGCGGCTTGGTGAAGCGCTCCCGGGAACTCCTGGCTATTTTTTAATCTCTAACAGGAACTTTCACGTCACCGTTGAGCACTTGGGTCCCCCTGCCCGAGAGAGCTTGGGTGCGATGACCTTAAAGGTCTTTTCCAACCAAATGGTTGTGTGGTTCTATGATAACAGCAATAAGGGCTGGTCCCGAATTTCCATTTTCCCAGATCTCCCACTGCTGTGCTGCTGCTCTCTGCATCGGACAAGGGAAGGGTGTCCTGGAGCAGCCCCGTGATGCTGAGCAGGCTCTTGGTTGACCTGGTTGCCCGTCATGAGCTGAAAAAAAAGTGAGGTTGGCTGGGGGACACGTTCACAGCTTGCTGCTGTCTGCAAGAGGTGGACCGGGGGTCCCAGTGGTCCCCACAATCCATAAAACTCCCCCTGCCCATCTGCATGGGCAGTGAACTGCCCCGTCCTTGAAAAGGAGCCCGTCCCGATCTTTAGCTGCATTTTTAAAATGTATAAATAAATATTACATATGCTAACAGATGGTTCATTAGCCAGTTGTTATGGCAATCAACATTTCAGCCAATTAAAATCATTTTTCATAGCTTTAAAAATGTCAATGATAGGAACATTTAAATGCCCAAAGAACGAACAGATGCACTGTAGCGTGGCACTAAAACAAAAGGCATTCTCTGCAAGTTTATAGGGAGAGGATGCGAAGAAATAAAGTAAGATTTTTAAATCCTTTGTGCTGAAGAAGTGAGAAGGTGCTGACCCTATATATTAATTAATAGGAGAGGCTGTTTGGCATCTTGTGTCTTGTCACTCCAGTTGCCCAGTTTTGGGTGATCGCTTGGAAACCAGGGAGATGCAGGTGGTGCAGCAGCATCCCACGGCGAGTGCCTGCAGGGGTGAAATGCAGGAATTATTTTGGGAGGGCTCCAAGTTTGGCACCCATGCAGAGGTTGGGATTTTGCCTCACACGCACTGGAATTCCCGAGCTGATTTTCAAGCCAGGCCGGAGGGACAGGTCCTGGCATCCCTTGCAGATGCTGCCAACCTGCGCCTGCAGGGATGCTCTGCTGGCTGCAGAAAGGCTGAGCTCCAAGCGTGAGGTCAGGTCTCACAGTTTGGTCTTTTAATGAGGAGCTCAGAGTCCAGGCCAGAGGTGATGAGTATCTGGGTTACATACTTTTTGAATGGCAAGTAACGCTGATTTGGTCCTAATAAACTCCTGTGAACTGCCTTTTCTCTGCACTGGTTCACAGAATCACAGAACATTAGGAGTTGGAAGGGACCTTGAAAGATCATCTTGTCCAACCCCCCTGCCAGAGCACCTAGACTAGGTTCCCCATCCTGGTGCTGCCCATGCTCTGCCCCTGTGGCTGGGGACGCTGGGTGCAAGAGTTAAATAACTGCATGGGAAAACAAGGAGTGAGAGCTGTGTCCCCTGTGGGTGGATGGGTGATGGTGACATTTTTCTAACCCCTTGTTCGCAGAGGGCAAGGCCAGGCTTTTGCCCCCTCTTTCCTTCATTGCAGAGACTTTGCTCAGTAAGGCAGCGCCGAGCAGGAGCAGATTTGATGAGTCACAGTGTTAGCACGGTTGATTCTCCTTTTCTAATCGGCTCTGTCTTTTGCAACCGTTTAGAGGAGCAAAAAATAGCTCCTGCAGACAATCAGAACAGATTATTTTAATGAGAGCTCAAAAATGAGAAACAAATGGCTCAAATTGAGCCTTTAAACATTTCTCTGTACGTCTGCAAGGAGTGTGCGATGCCTGAATCAGCAGGTCTGCAACAGGAGACGGCTGCTGTCAGGAGTTCCGCTTTCAGCCCTGGGTTTTTTTGTTGTTTTTTTCCCCAGTAGCTAAACTGAACATCGCAAGTGAAAGCTGCGTGCTAGCAGCAGCTCCATTTTCTGCTTGTAACTGTCTTTTATCTGCTGGAGTGGGCAGTGCCCAGCTCACATCTGCTCCTGATTCACCTCAGAGAGGGAAATGCTCATTTTTGGCGTGTGTGCTTGAGCAGGCGATGGGTAGAACAAAGCTCATAGCCTTTCACAGCGCCTTTCTCCCTGGGTTGTGTCTGCCTTTTTGGTGGCCACTGTTTGCTTATTAATTAGTTCTGATATATTTTTTCCATGCTGTAAATACAAAGTTCGCTTTCAGTTGCTCTAAACTGGACGAAGAATAGATCAGAACTGAACGGGCTGTTGCGTTTGCAGAAGGAGGGGGTTTGTGGTTTATTTGCTTCAGCAGGGAAAAGGCGAGAAACCCCCCAGACCCAGCACCCTCTGACCCTCTCCTACCCTTTATGAATCCCAAAAGTGAAGTCTGCAGCGGGGATGGAAGCTTAAAGGATCATTCTGGCATAACGTTGAGACTTTGTGTTATCCAGAGAACTCCCTGTGACCCATAAATATATTTTTCCCTTCCTTTTACTTCAAACATCACTTTCAGTTCATGATGGCAGTTCCAAAAGCTTTAGAGCTTCTTCTAGATGGGCATATAAATACCAGGAGTACTCGTTTAAACATCAGAAAGGTATTAGCTCAATTTTGCACTTCAATGCTACCACGAGTGTTTAGGCCCATTGGGCATGAATTTAATTTTCTCACAGGCTGCAGAGGGAAGAAAATTCAACCTTGTTCCCTATCTCAGCACGAGCTGCTTTCCCCTCTGACAACCAAGAGCATCACCTTTTGGGGCTCTGGGCTCCAATACTGGTGAGATTGGGAGCTGAAGCCCTGGGGAGGTCTCTGCCTTGAACCCGTGCTCACTGTGCTACACGTCAGCTCTGCCTTGCTTCTTTAGTAATAAAGCATTGGGTCTAAAAGCATAAAAATCAAATTGTTTGGTTTTAATAGTGCATTAATGACACGTTTTGTTGGTAGTTACGGAAGTAGACAGAAATCTTGTGAATGCAGTTTGTTTGTGGACTCACTGTGGGCTCAGAGCCCCAGGTGCCTGCACACAGGTGCACAAGTGAGACCCTGGAGGTGTGGGGACAGCACCTGCCTCTCCAAGGGTACGGGAATGTCAATAGTCCCTGTCGCACATGGGGAAAAATTGCCTTTTAATGGTCAATAGTAATAACCGGTCCGTTTAAACTTTCATGAATACGATATATACAATCTATGGCCTATGAATTATGCACATCCCTGCGATGGCTGGAGGTGGGAATGGTCCCAGTCCCGACATCCAAGTCGCCTCCGCTCGCAGCCCCGTTCCTCCCTGATGGCTGCGGTACCTCTGCCATCACCTCTCGGGACAGGGCGATGCTGCCCTCAGTGTGCACTTGTGACACGTGTATGCAACATTTCGCTTGTTCTCCATAATTTATGTGCTCAAAATAAAAAAAATCTCCTCTTCCTCTCTTACTTCCTCGTTGCCCACAGGCTGAGGCACAAGGCCACACAAGGACTTACATTTTTGAGGGAATTTTCAGCTCTGGCTGTGGACATCCACCCATCTCCAATGAAAATGTGCTCTTAGGGGAATTGAAGCCCAGATTTAGACTGCACCAAGGTTCAGATAAGCCTCAGCAGAGCATCCAAAAATTACGGATTCCTTTCTGTCCCCTAGCCAAACATCAGCTCCTTTGAAGCTCGCCCAGGGCTGCTGGGCCGAGATCAGAGCCACAGGGAGAAAATTTGGAACCGTGAACCAGAGCAGTGCATGTGAATAAAAACAAACAGGAAAAGGCCCAGTGCTACCAGTGCCCTCCACCATCTGCACCCTTGCTGCGATCAGACCCATGCAGTGTTTCATAGGGAATGAGATGCAGCTTGCAAAAAAAATGTGAGTTCTGGTGCAGAAGGATCTATGATTGAGATACAGCTGGAAAAGGATCCCAGTGGCAGTGAGTAATAAATAAATATATATTTTTTTAAAGCTGGGTTTCAGTTGCTGGCCCTGATGGAAGGGAGCCTGCCAGCAGCCGTGGAGGTGGAGAGTCCTTATGGGCTCATAACTTTTGTCTTTAAAAGTAGGACACTTTCAACACAGACACACGTTGTTCACAAGGCAAGCCCCCAAACTATCATTTTATCTCCATGCCAAATCATAATCCTCTTCCAGCTCCCTGGGGTTCTGCCGAAGGTATTTGATTTTTTTTTTCCTCTCTGTCCCTTTCTTTTAAAACCCATTTCATTATCAAATGGCGTTGGGGGAACTGATCTGTAATGAGGAAGCTGGCAGAAGTCCCAGAGTGATCAGAGGGGCTGAGCTTCAGTGAGGTTAAGCTACTGCTCAAAAAAAGTTCTAAGTAATTAAAATTAATTAAAAATCATTAAACAAAGCCTCCTGCTTACCATTTCACGTGCTGCTGCCTTGGCTGCAGGCTGTGCCCCCACTCCAGATGTGGTGGTTTTGTACGCGATGGGACGAGTGGGTTGTGGCATTGCTGGGTGTGGGTGGCTTTACTGGGGCTGTCAGCACTGTGCCAGGATGGTTTGGCCCAAAAGCGGAGTTACGTGGTTGTGTTTGGCTGTGGTTGTGTGGTCCTGTTACCTGGGATGAGGCTTTTCTGCCTGATGCTGGCGTGGTTTCCCGAGCTGAGCGCAGGACGGTGATTTATCTTTGTGAGCCTGGGTTTGTAGCTGCGAGAAGGCAATTTGTCATTTCCCCTCAAGGTTACGTACACGTGCGGTCCCTGCCCTCACCAGGGATCTGCGGCCACTGCGGTGTTACTTGTTCTAATGCTTCTGTTGCCGAGGTTAATGCTAACCCATGGGGCTGCTCGATTAGAGGTGGGATTTTGCAATTGCCTGAAAAATTCTGTCTCTCTTCCATTTTACAAAGAGGATCAGTACTCCCAGTACATCCCAGTCCTTCCAAGTGACCCTCGCACTGCTCGGTTACTTATTTCAGAGAGCGGAAACATGCCTTTGCTCTTACCAGCTATGGGCAGGGGTTACCTGGAGAAGTGCTGGGGGGGACATGGTGTGTGCGTCCCCAGGGTCCACATCAGGTACCCAGTACCACATCAGATCTCTTTGCTGCATTTGCCAGGTCCCTCTCCTTCCCCTCTGAGCATGAGGAACATTGATAAATGCCATGAAAAGGTTTGCTGTAAATAAACCAGAGATTCTGCCTTTTGTAATCAATAAAATATAGTTTATAGAAGCTCTCATGGCTCGCACCGCTCCAGCTCAAGCTCTGTCGGTGTTTTTATAAACCTGCTTTTTGCTGCTCAGGGTACCCATCTGATGTAGCACGGTCGGGATGTAAATTAGTCGGCCGTGGTTAAGTTGTTGTAGCTCCTGGTTTCGCTGTTCCTTTAGCACACAATGACTGTATATGGCTTTTTATTCCTTGCTAGGCTGTAGCTTAATAAAGGAGTTGCAGCAGGTGGATGGATGTATTTCTGCAGTTAAACTATATTGATGTCTTCTCATATGTAACAAGCAAACAAATAATGTTTTGATGGATTCCCAGTATCTGCATTTAAAAGCAAAGCACCGTGCGGATAGCACAATAACTACATTTCATAACTCTCTCACTATACAAAGCCAAACTGGGCAATGCCATGGTAAATTATTTCCTCCTGCTACCTACATTTCAGACTCCTTCTTTTTCTGGATTTCATGTCTCTCGGCCTTTTTGTCGTATCACAGCAGACTAAGATTCAGTGCATGTAGCAAGCCAGACCAAATCCCATATTCAATTCTCAAAATATTAGTTCAGTCCTTACAGCAATATTTGATTTATGGAATACTAAAAGAATATAAATAATTTGTTCTTGTTTTCACAGGATTAGTTGCTAAAGCTAGAAATAAGGGATAAAAGGTCTGTGCTTGCTGTTGGGCATAAAAATCCTTTAATGATTTATTAATGTCAGCATTTTTATTTTTCTTCTAGGCCGCTGTTCTGTATGTGTCTATTTATTTCCTTACATAGCCAAAGGTCAGTGTTTGAAAAACAGTCGGAAGGATGTTTAAATTGCCCAAGAAGCTGTCAGTGAGCTTTGGCCTGCATTGTTTGAAGAGCTTTTGAGATCCCCAGCCCATAAATGAGCTTTTATCCCCTCGCAGACCTGGGAATGGGGGTCAAGGAGCCAGGATGAGAGGGGCTGGGTATCTGCAGGCTGTGCAGGACAATGACCCTGCAATGAAACTGCTTCAGTGTTTTTGTTAGTATTTACCATTACAGTTTTAGAGTAAGTAAGCAATTAACTGGGTCTCAGGTTTTTTCTCTGTGGCTTGGCTCAAGTTGGATGAGGTGTTTAGGGTGGTTATGTGAGGGTGGGCTCCCTGTTGTTGGTATGGGCTGTAAAGACTCCATCAGTAGGGGCCAGAGTGAACAATAAAGCAATTTTCATCCTAACTAGAGAGGGTGCATAAGGCAGGTCCATAACCTTGAAATGCCCAAGTGCTTTGAGGGCCGAGGTGGGAGGCAGAAAAAGGGGCTCCTCTGTGGTGGGGGCTCTGCAGGAACTGCACACCGTGGTTGCACAGGGACACAGCAGTTTCAGAGCTGAACTTCATTTAGTTGTGACCTCTGTGGAGCGAAAGCTTCACTCAAAAGGGAAACAACATCATAGCCCGATCTCCCTGCTGCTCTTGTGCTTTCTGAGCCACAGAAGCCACATTATCCCGCAGCAAAGACAGTGCCAGGGTCTCATTTCAACTGGGAAAAGGATCTTTGCTGATAGTTGGGGATCTGTATCACTTGGTTCTGGGGAATGTTGAAACTCCCATTTCTGGTGGCATGGCCTCTTTTACCTGCAATTCCCCAGCCCCGTGGTGGTTTCAGTGTTTTCCCTCGGTGCTGTGATATCGACCCATCTCGCTCTGAGTGAGGATGCACATTGCTGGGGAGAGGACAGGGGTTCAGCATCGTTGCTTTATTCAGATGTAATTCGAGAGTGTCCTGGGTCAGGAGATCAGCTGAAAATGTGATTAACTCACGGTCAGCTTAGCCTATAAGCAGGTGTAAAATTTCCGCTGCTGGTTGGGACTGAACCTGTGGACTTGTTGCTGAAATTGATATTGAGGGTGTAAGGAAAGGCAAGTGCAGAGGTGCCCTCCTGGACTCGAAACCAGGAACGCCAAATGCTTCCCTGCAATGTCTGTGTCCTTAACGCCGTTTCTTCTCTGAACTAATGATGAAATTTCTCATAACGAATTTCCCAAAGCATTATATTGAGCCGGGAGTGCTGACTCAAGCATTTTATGTATTTTTGAAGGACATGTACATATGTTAAACTTTCACACAAATACACAGAAAAACTCTCTTGCGTTACTGAGTGCAACAGATGTAAGTGAGGAGAAAGGGGAGCAAGCAGAGCTGTTGTGTTTCTGTCCATAGCCAGAACAGCTGTAAATGGACATACAGCAGGGACAGAAAGAAGCATTTTAAACATAATTTATATTTGCAAAACATTCGGTATCTGTGCAAAGCATGTGGAGGAATAATAATAAGAACAACGTCGTCTGACAACATAGCTAAAAACCTGTTGACGTGGAATTGCCTGTTTCAGCTATTAAAAAGGACAATATTCAAATGAAAAAGTCTTCCTTTTTAATCGTGGCAAAACTCTGTCCCTTGAAGTCAGTAGATTTAGAACAATTTTATAACAGTGTTGTCTGGGAAAAAATGTCTTCGCCTATAAGAGCACAGGTTCTTTTAATGCGAGTTGTCATCTAAATAATTCCATATCATCAAGCAGAAAGATAATTTCTAAGGCAAAAAAAAATATAGCAGCTTAAAGTCTCAGATACAGTCACCCACAAAATTGCTTATGAATGTGCTATTAGTTGGAGCTAAAAGTTAATGGAGAAGCTGGCTGGCCTCGGGAGACTAATAAATAGTATACTCAGTCTTTCTGCTCTAGGGCAGGGTTTCTAAATTGGTCCGAGTCCACCGTGATTTAAAAGAAGTTCCCGTTTGATGCTTATTTGTTGGCCTAAGTGAGATAATGGATAGATGAGTTTCAGCCTGACTCTGAGTGAAAACCAGTTCCAGAATTATAATTTTTATTATGGAAACACTCAGAGGCCACAAACTGTGGATTTATAATTCCTGTATACGATACAAATCTTTACCCCCGAGTGTACACAAACTCAATATCCATAAATAACTGCGGGGCTGCACACACAGCAGCAGAGAGGCTGGGTGTGGAGCTGCATTTTCTCTGCTGTGGGGATGCTCAGCTCCACCATCCTGCCCCCTTCGTCCCTTTGGGCTGGATTTGCTGCATTTCCCAACCCTGCACTTCCCAGCCCAGCAGCACTGAAATCACGGGTCCACCCCAGGATTTATCTGTAAGGACTTTTTGTGTGCTCCATCTCCAAAAGGCAGCTCGTGCTGTGCAAAGGAGAGTCCAGGCAGTGTAGAGTACATTAATTTTATTGTCACGGATATAGTAAAAACAATAGCGGTGGAGCAGGCAGTTGTCATCCCTGTTATCTGATAGCGTCAGAAGTACAAAGTACAAATTGTCACATGTAAACTATGACAGAAAGAGGAGGAAATGGTTTTAAGAGTCCTTACAAGCCACCATCTATTCTGTACTGGTATAAAATAGGTAGATGTCTCACCAGGTGCTATATCAAGTGGGCAGTTAAAGTCTGTGGGTCCCTGTTCCTGACCCAGCAGCTTTGGGAACTGAGCATTTCTGATGCTCCCAGTCTCAGGTGTGTGCCAGGTTCAGGATGTGGAGATTTTCACGCATTCAGGAAGAATAAATAATAAATAAATAAATAATATGGCCAGCAGACTCCTGTATTGTTGGCAGTGATGGAGCTTCATTGGCATGGAGATGAGAGGACTCCACTGCCGAAGCTCTCTGAAGGCCACAGTGGAGGACAAACCCTCGCTCCAGCACTGGGCAAGGACGTGGAAAATGTCAGGGAGCAAAAATACCCCAGTTGTCCTGTGAATTCACCTCTGACTTCTTAACCAGACAACGAAAGCTCCTGGAGAAGGGGCCGAGCTTGGTGGGGTTGGTGTGTGTGCGGTGCTCCTCCCTCTGCAGTAATTTATCAATAATGCCATTGCTGGGAGGGCTCTCAAGTGCAGCCTGCGAAGCTTGAGCGCAAGCAGGAAAAAAAAAAGGATTAGATTAGAGGATTAGACATTAGACATTTATATGAATATGAATATGAATATGAATAGTCTTTGCAGCTACATCAGCCTGGAGAAAATTACATGGGGCTGATAATCTTCATGCTTCAGGGCATAAGCCGATCATGAGAGCTGGTCAAATGATTTGTTGTGAGTCATTTATTTGAAGAATTTAGCCTTTTTCTGTTTGTGTGCGGATCATGATTTTTATTAATGCACTTCTTATTCAGGACTGTTTGACAGCACTTTGCATGGCTAGGACTGAGCTAGAAATGGTTTATCATGGATATTCCATCAGTCATTTCCTATCTAGGAGTTATTCTCTGGGAGCAGAGGTAAGAAAGTCCCATCCCATGGGTAGCACCGAGCTGTGAGACAAAGCCGGGTCCTCTCCCCGCTGCTGCACAGCCTACCTGCATCTGCCCAACAAGCATCTCTTCTTTCTGCAATTAATAGAAAGCTGGGAACTTGCTGCTGATTAGCATCGAGAAATTAAAAATACTGATGTGATCACAGTGAACAAGTGATAAATTGGTGCAGCCGAGCCAGAGCAAAAGCAGTAAATAAGGAAATGTTTATCACTGCTGGGGGAGCTCCAGGTTAGGAGCGTTTGAGGATTGAATGACATCGCTTTGCTCTCCAAGGTCCATCCCTGGGAGGTGAAGCCCCCAACAGCTCCAGGCCCGGGGATGTTCCCCTCTGCCCATGACAAGTCCCCGGCTGGTCCCGCTCCGCAGCTGGCACTGCCCTGTGTCTCTGGCTTTTGGACTCCCCTTTTGAGGCCCCACTGCCGAGGCTCAGCCTTAGTTTTTACAACATTCCCATGCATTTGTACCTGTGTGCCTGTTGTACCTTTCGCTGTGTTTCTGGGAGATTTTCCTCCTCTTGGCACACTTTCTGACCCGCTGACACAGGAGGGATTGGAGCAAAAGGGGAGAAGATCAATACACATTAAAAGCAAATTTAAATATGTACAAAGGGCCAAGGCACATCGTTGGAAAGCCATCAGCCTCTGATTTATGCTTTTGTGACCCATGCTTGTTTGCTGTGTGAGAGCACCGATCACAAAATCTATTAGCTTCCCTGGTCTGCTCGGAGAGGCTTGTACAGCCACAGAAAATCTCTCATTTAGGTGAAGTTGAAAAAATCTCAGGTGTAATTAAGGATGTTCCCTCCTGTCCAGCACTGGAGGGAGGGCTCCTGGCACAGGGGGATCCCTTGAGCCCGTGATGGTGGCAGAGAAGAAGGAAAGCACAGTAAGGGGTGAGGAGCATCTCCAGGTCTGGATGCTTCAGCCCAGCTCCCTTTGCTGTGGTGCTGGAGGGAAGGTGATAGTTAGTTATTATATTTATATTTAATTATTTTATTTATTCCAGTTTATGCTGTCTGCTGGCCTGCAAACCCCTGTGCTGTGAGCTGTGTTGGATGGGGCAGGTTTTGGACAGTGGACACATGGTGCACTCAGCTCTGCTGAGAGGACTCAAATTTATTAAAATCAGTTTGCCTTACAAATACTGGATTTTGGTTCTGTTTGACTGATGTACCTGCACCCTTCTGCCTCATTCGAATATTTTCTCGGTGCATTTTATAAGTCCATGGGTGTTTGGGTTTTTTTCTCTTTTTGTCAAGCTCGTTCCTCTCCTAGCCTTTGATTAATTGCTCTGAAAAAAAAATCACACTCCGGTTGCAAAGAAGTTTATGCAAGTGACAGTTTTCCTAACACGTCTGAGTAGATTCACAAAATATTGTAGAGGAGAAACGTGTGCGTGTGTGACTTTGCAAATCCCCTTTGAAAAGGGGACAGAACGGTGCCTCCCATCCCGGTGCGTCTTTAACCAAGGTCCCAGCCGCTGCCAACTCATCTCCTGTGTATGGGAATATCACAACGCGTTCCCTGACCATTATAACGCAGTTAGTGGTGATAATGTTGTGGTAGTGCAGTGTCTTATCGCTGTTTTAACAACCTGACACACGAGTCACCTCCTATTATCACTTCAATGAATCCATTAAGCACTAAAGGCTTTCAAGAGGGATGCATTGGTAATGAGAGGGAAAACGGACATCGCTGCTGCAAGGAAGGATTGTGTTTGGGTTTCTTTAAAACCTTTGGTCTGAACACCGAGCCAGGAGCAAACCAGCATATCCCATAGGTACAATGCTGCACCTGTAAACGACATTATTGGATGTGGACGTAGGGACTGGAGCACCCAGAAAGGACATGGGAAACGAGAGGTGGAGAGGCATGGCCGGGGTGGTTCTGGGCCTTGGCGTGTTGAGTGGCTGAGACAAACAGCAAGTCAAATTTAGTGATTTTTTAGTACAAAATAATGCAGGTGGGAAACAGAGCCCTAATTGCATACAAGCAAGAAGCAGCATGGACACTGATCTAAGCACCATTGCTCCACAAGTGGCTTGTGAAGCATTCGTGGGGATTCCTCTGAAATCTCAAGCTGAAGCCCCAGCGAAGGCCAGAAGGCAAGCAGAACTGGATGAATTATTGAGGAGGTAAAAGAAAATGAAGCAAACAGAAGAAACCTTGCACAGCTTTATAAATCCTTGGTGATGGCCATTGTCTGGGTCCTCAGCAGCAAAGGGGCCCCACAGAACTGGGAAGATCCAACTGGTGGCACTGGGGATGGAGTACGGACTGGTCAGGATGCTGTGGAGAAGGCTGCAGAACCAGAACCCTCACCCTGGGGCACAGGTGATGGATGAAGATTTTTAAAGAGTGTGTCAGGAATGATTATTCATTAATTCTCGCATAGCAAATATTAGGAGACACCTGCCAAAATCGTCCGGCAGGAAGTTTAAAGCAACAGAAGGAAGTAATTTTTTTATGTAATTCATAATTAAGTTGTGGCACTGCGTGCCACCAGGTATCACAGATGCTAATGGTATAAATGGGCTCAACGAGGCTTGAGGTAAATTCATGGAGTCATTAATGAGTCCTTGGTCCTCGGAGCTGGGAGGAAGCTGCTGAAATTTGCATCTGCGTCTCCATGGAAAACCGGTGAGGACCAGGAGCTGATTCAGGTGGAGTCCCGATGGGAAAGAAACCCAGAGACAAATAAACCGGTGTAGGATTGTGCCAGGGACGAGAAACCTTAACACCTCTGAGCTCGGGCACGCTCAGCTGCCATAGCCCCGCGATTCAATGGTTAACGAGAAGAAAAATGGTGTTTTCTGCTGCTCCACAACCTGCCACTGTCACATAAATTGGAACCGACAGAATTACCATTGATACAAATTAAAAACAAATAAAAAGGGTACACAGAACTGATTCGCAGAGTTCAAACTCCATTACAGGCTGATTTACTGTGCAGTGACCTGTGATTGTTTGCACTGAGCGAGTGCTGCGCCTGGATCCGATCGGCCTCGTAGCGACGTCTCACACCAGTCAATAAGCTATTTAATTTAATGGGAAACAGTATTGACGGACCTGGAATGCAGCTCAAGGAAAAAAAAAAGGAAGAAAAAAAGGAGAAAAAAAGATGCAGCTGCAAAGAGCAGATAAAGTCTTCAACTCCGGGGTTCACTCTTTGGGTGTTTTCCCTTTTGTTATCTCATTAATTAAAGTCCCGAGAAGTCTCAGCTGGATTTGGGAGTGTCAAAGCTGTGCAGGAAAGGTGCTGAAGGCGTGATTACTGCGAGCACAGGAGAGATAATGTGGAGTACAATGTACTACCCTGACCTTTCCAAATAAACAAATCCATGAAGAAACGAAGTTGTTCAAAAGAAAAATCTGTCAGAGGAGTCAAAGGGAGAGGAAGGTGCTGCTTGTGAGCCAGATTCCTTCAAAAACCCAATTTTAATGGTGCCTCTTAACTGGCTTCTTGGTTTGAGAGGTCTGATGGGGAGCCAGCACCCCCAGATGTCCCTGAGGGTCACTGACTGCGGGCCTTGGGTGTTTATGTTGCATTTTTAGATGACAGTTTCGAGCATATTCAGTAGGAAAAATACCAACTACTGTGACTCTTGAGACCTGGAGGCTGAGCAGGGCCCTGGGGCATCGTGTCCTGGCCTCTGCTCCCGGCTTCCCTGATGTATTTTGGGCTCCTCTCACCCATTTCACTGCGCATCTATGAAATGGGAGTGACGCCACGTACCTGGCCCGCTGAGCTGCCAATTGCTAATAAGGACGCAGCCGCGTGGTATACCAAGGAGAGGTTGTAATTAACATAACAATATGATATGATATGATATGATATGATGTAATAGAATAGAATAGAATATTATATAATGTAACATAATGTAACGTAACGTAACGTAATATATTAATAATATGTTATAATTGATATTATAATTGTCATTGTCGTTGCCATTTTCATCGTTGTTGTTGTTGTTGTTATTATTATTATTAACAACAACACTCATTTAGCTATTTAGATTTGCCTTTCCTGAGCAGGTGCATGGCTTCATGTTCCAACAGCTGTAATTCCTGTCAGTGAATGTGGACACACACGTGCATGCGTGCTTGTGAGTTAATCCCAGGGACCAAGGCGGTTTTTTGGGCGCAGGAGCTCAGCCTGTCCTGGGGAGGAGCAGGGACAGGGACAGCCCCCACTGAGCGCCTGTAATCCCCAAGGGCAGGAGCCAACAGCCCCATGAATCACCCCCTGCAATTTCTATGGCAACACTTCGGGTTTCTGAGATGAAAGTTGCATTTGCAATGTCGCCCACATCTCAAAATTAAAAAAACAAAACCTGTGTATGCATGTCCATGGCACTGAGGCGGTCACTGCAAGGAATCCAAAAATGGTTGAAATTCAGAAAATTGGGAAAAATTACTTATTGAGTAGGTGCACAGTGAACAAAGATTTCAGAAAGAGGAAGGATACCATTAAGAATGCTTGATCAAACTGTGTTTTAATTTTTAAAGTGGTCAAGGGGCTTTGCCGATGGGCAGCCCTCTCCAACTCCTGCATGTCCCTGAATGCAGCAGCGTGGTTCAATTTCCAACTTCATTAAAGTTCACCACCCCCTTGGAAATGAATTCCCAGCTAACGAAGTGATATGTCGATGCATAAACTTCAGCTGATTGCTTCAAGTTTTCTGTAGTTAGTAGCCTGTAAAGAAAACACACATTTAAGGAAATTAGAGTAGCATGACAAATGAGGTGGAACCATCAAGAGGAGCAGAAGCTGGAGATAATCCATATTTTAAAATACTGCAGTGGCTTTGCAGTGTTTGGAGGGAGCAATATTTTATGCAGAAGGCTTTTTTGGGGCTCACAGCTCTGCAATGAGACGTGAGCAGCGCGAGTGGGGAAGCCAATACTTCCTGTGCTAGCCATTTGTGAGCGTGCAAAAACCCTCTGTCAGGTTGGGCCGAGCGGCTGCCGATGTGCTGATACAGCTAATCCTGGTCCCCCGGGATCACTCTTTGGTCGATACCGAAATCCTCCATCACCTCTTGCTCATAGCTGTGCTGCAATGTTGCACCGTGACAGGACACCCTCAGCAAACAGCATCCAGCCCACTCATCCCCCCTCTCCTGCTCTCCACCACCAGCTGTTTTAATTTATTTAACATTGCCCCTGGTGTTGGCTATTGCAACTGTTCAGGCACTGCACCACTGTTTTTAGCGTCGTGAGGATGACGTATGAAGGCACCGGCACTTTATAAAACAACAGCATTGACAATCTGAACCATATTGTACGTTTCCTCGAAGCAAACGAGGAATTTACAGATTTGCCATGGCGCAAATGCTCATCCCTGAGATGGGAGCTGGAGAGGGCCCTTCCCAATGACTCCTGGGTGGGTGCTGAGAGACCTCTTTGTGCCACAAAAAGAGGAGGAGGGCAGGGGGCTGTGCTATTCCAACTCAGAAGAAGGAAGCAAATGATGAAATTGTGCAGTTTTCTATAATCGACTTTTTTTAGCTTGCGGAGGAGTGCTGTGTGTAGAAAGGCAGTGGTTGTGGTGAGGGCTGTGGTGGAGGTGGAGGCCTCTTGGTGCTCCTTTTCCAGTGACCTGGATTCTGGAGAGGTACCACCAGACAGCAGTAACCACGCTTTTGTGAGCCCAGGGCTTCTTATTTTGCATGGCGGCTGAGATTTCTTACATGGGAAGCATTATTTTAAGCAAAAAAGGCAGATTGGGAATGCAGACACAGAAAAGCATGTCAAATGAGAAAAACTTTGATCAAAATTCAAATCCAACTCAGCCTCTAGCTATCTTCTGAGCAGCATGCTTTCTCCTGGATATTTTTTTCTCCCTTTTTTAAGAGCAGGAACATGAAGAAAGCAGTTGGTATGAGGGAGGTCAATAGACACACTGCATCTTAGACATTCAGTTTAATCTCATTTTCTTTGGCCTCAGTGATTTGCTGCTCCAGGTTTGGTGGACCCTTGAGAAATGTTTTATCCTCTCCTTTCAGGTGCTCAGTAATGCAGCCTTAAGAGGACTTTCCACTTTGTGGCCTAATTATGGAAAAAACCTCATTTTCGGAGTGGGCTGTCTGGGCTGCTTTTGGGCTGCGCTTCCCTGTTCTCAGCTGCTCGCAAGGCATCATTTACAGAAAGTTAAAATCGCCCTTTTTGGTTCCATTGTCAGGGGAGCAGAGCCATGCTGTGTCCCACCAGTGCTCGGCTGGACCACGCTGTCTCTGCCCAGCTCCCTTTGGCAAAGCACCCCCTTCCCAGTACATTTATGGATAAAAAAAACCCCAAACCCATATTTTAAATGACCCCTGAATCTGCCTTACATACGCTGAAAAAACAAACTGAACAAAGACTGCAGATTTAAGATGTATTTACCTTGATGGGGGAGATAGGCTTGTGTGGTACATTTTGACATTAAGTTACATTATGCTGTGACAATTATTCTACTTTAATGAAGGGAAGAAAATGTTTAAGATATGTTAAAAATCAGCCTGTTCTGACACCCTCTACAGTTTTGCGATATCGTAGAAACATATTGGAGTATAATCACAAGTGTGGTTGAATATATTTCATAAAAGCATGAAATCCAGCAAACTTTGTAAGGCAGAGCAGTAAATATGTCCTGGGTACTGCTCCCTGTCACAGCGATCCTGCCTGGATCTGGATGGGCAATGGGAATCGTGCTCGGTTTTGTGTTTGTTTCAAGGCCAGAAGAAGAGAGCACCAGGTAAATGTTCAGACAGGAGGTGTAAAACACGCAGGAAGAGGTAATTTGTCACAAAATCCGTAATTATGAGTGTGGGTAGGACTGGATGCCGCTGCCGTTGTGTAGAGAATGCTGGGTGCAAAGGAGTGCATCAAGGAACGGCGCGAATTCATGAGGAACAGGTCCATAAGGGTTATTGGAATCATACACTTACATAGTTTGGCTGCAGTTTCTGGGTGAACAAGTCCTGAAATCAGCAGCTTGGTGTGTGCCATAGGGAGATAACAGTGAGCCCCGTTCTTCTGTGTGGATCTGGGTGGTGGGAGATGCTGGGACAAACTGGTGCCTGCTGGGGAGCTACAGAGCAGCTGGGATGGATGGGACCTCAGCCAGCGCCTGGTCCAGCCCTTTGGGGACAGGGGCCCTGGATGGGGACAGAGACCCAGGGTGGACCCTCAGTGTGTTCCTGGCACACAGCGTACGCGGTGTTTTAACTCCATACAGACACCTGGTCCAGCTCTGCCAGCCAGTGACTGCAAACACGCCTTGAAATGATGCATTGCAATTAATTTAAATCTGCTTGTTGCAAATAGCCTTCAAAATTCATTTAAGACAGCCTGTTTAAAAAAAAAAATAGTTCTTGCTGGCAAACTTGCTTATTTAAGACACATGAAAAAAAGATGGAAGATGGATGTGATTATGGCCGATGATGTAATTCTTTTTTTTCATTTTTTTAAGAGAATGACTATGTGTTGGCAATGAGTTGGATTTACCAACTTTAGTGAACTCCTAGGAATAAAACAGAATAAAACTTCTCCTGTCCTCAAAAAGCAGTAGCCGGTGAAACACAAAATTCTGCATAAAAAGATACTCTTTGCAGGCTGGCAACAACTGCTGAAAAATGATCAGAGATTTCACTTCTATTAAATAGCCCTAAGTTATTTTAGGAAGAAAAAACAAATAGGAGTTGATGAAAAAGGAGAAGCCTTGGCTCCGTTTCTCTCTGCAAAAACTAATATCGTGTCTTAGAATTGGTAACAGAAGTGGATGTGATTGTCCTTGCAATTTAGGCTCTCCTGCAAATGGGGCAAGGAAGTGCTGCTTCACAAACAGGGAAACTCACAAATCACTGACATTTCTGAGAGCGAACTCTTAAAATACCCAAAAAAGCACTTTTGTCTGTAATGATATCATTCACCCAAGGGCATTACGGGGTACATGGGCAGGATTTACCAGAAAAGCAGGTGATTTTATTCCCATTTTGCAGACTGGGACAGAAGAAGTGGAGAATTTGGGTGCTTTGCTGTAAGAAGAAGGAGCTGATGATGGTGGTGACTGCAGCCCCTGCCCTGCGCCCCTGCGCTCCCACGTGCAGTGCTGCCCAGGACGGAACTGAACTTGCCTTTTCCCTTGAGAACTTGTGCAGCCCCAGATGTGTGGGTGAGATTTGTCCCTGAAATAATCAGATTTAGCAATTCTCCTGTTCCTGGCAGCCTGAGCACTGCATGGGACGGGGGGGCTGCTCTGCCCCTTGCAGGGTGCAGCACAAGTTGTCAAACACCACAGAGGGGTGCACGGAGGGGCTGGTTTTCCTCTGCAGTGCTCTCCATCTGCAGGGAGCGGGGCCAGTCCCTGGTTAATTCTGGGTATCAGAAAAGCCTTGGCATGTTTTCAGATTAGGCCAGGCAGCAATTCAGTATAATTGATATTTTTTCTTTATTTATTGCCAGCAGTTAATGCATAAGCATGTGTAGATACGTGTATGTCAACCCCACGGTTTACCTGCCCGTGCACAACCCCAACTCTTCAGTGCTTGCAGTGAATATCTCCATGATGATTCCATAGACAAACCTCCCCCCCTTGGTGTTAATTACCTGCTTAATTAGGGTGCTGGAGCAGGGACTGGAAGAACCCCAACACCAGCATTGATGCTGCTGCCTCTAAAATGGCTGAAATAATGGCAGAAACAGAGCTGCAGGGGCTGCAGTGAACTCCAGTCCAAACCCTTTACATTAAAGGCTCATCAGCACAGCTGATAGAGAAATATTAAGAAGCAGGGAGCATCCGGAGGACCCTGCCAGTGAAAAATGTTCTCTCTGAAGGTGTGGTTTGAGCATCAGGGACTCCTCCTGCGCCACTCTTATTAACATCATAACTCAAGGAGCCTTCTCCCCTCGCCAGGAACACACTTGGAGAGGCGTTGAGGCTGCAGACTCGCATGCGCATTGACAGACTGGTTTTGGAAAAAAATACGCTGTGATCAATATTTCAACAGGACCCAAATGTACCTCTTCCTTCCCAGCCGCCTGCCAGGGATGTGATGGGGAGGAGGGAGGATGGCGATGCTCCAGGTGTCAGTGGTGGTCACCTCCTGACTGATGGAGCCTTCCCATGCCAGAGGCTGCTCAGACCCCGGCACCGCAGCATCTTCTGTGGGAGCCTGGAACCGGGAGCAAATAAAACGCAAATCCCTCCACAGCAGGAGCACGGGGAAGACGATGGTACCCAGGCAGTGTCTGGGGCTGTGCTCGGCTGCGGGCAGGGACCAAAGTCAAGGCCAGTGAAGGCGTCTCCGAAAGAGCCCTCCAGTCCACCTGGAGGCCAGAAAATGCGCAGCAAAAACTTCAGTTTCCTCAAAAGACCCTAAAAGTGTGTAAATCTGTGACTGGAGCCATGGGTCTGTCTGCTCCGCAGCCGTCAAACCCAGCCCTGGGTTGTTTTATGGCCCCTGGGGGTGCCAGCAGAGATGGATACCGAAAATGTCCCTTACTGAAATTTTTGAATTCTCCTTTTTGTTGGCCAAGGTCAAGAATGAAAACAGAAATAAATACTTTCAGAAAATGTGGGATTTGTTTTTATTTATTTACTTTTATGCCACCTAAGAGGATGGATTTTGTCCAGTTCAACCTGTTTTTACCTTCTGTGGGATGTTGCTTCCCTTCCAGCCACCTTAAATCAGTTTCTCCAGTTGTGTCCTGCACAACTGAACAGAAGCCTTAGCTTGTCCGTTTCTTCTTGCTCACTTTGGTTGTTTCTGGCCTTTCTTTCTAAGGGGAAGTTCTGGTTGAATTGCTTTCAAAGCCAATATTCATCCTTAACTTCATCAGAAAGCATTAAGGAGAATTTAGATAATCAAATCCAAGTCCTCATCTCCTAAGAGATAGGCACAGTCCATACTAGGTAATTACTTCTCTTTTCGGAGGGGCTGTCATCATTTGATTAGCTCCGGTTAGGGCTGATGCTGGGATGGCAGCGGGTGAAAATGTCCTGCTCCGCGCCATTCATCTCCGGTACCCGACCAGGGCAGGGACCAGGAGGGAGAGAGCACTTTGCCAGGAAATATAACCACACATAATGGGATAATACAATAGGAGTGGAAAAAAAATGGTGAATAAAAGGCAGAGTTCTCACACTGAAGCCCAAGAGCCTGTGAAAGAGCCTCCCAGGGGAAACAGTGACATTTCTGTCCCTCTTGAGTAATTTAATGTGGGACTGACCAAGGCAGCAGGTACTGAACAAGGCGAGCAATACCACTTTTGCTAGGAAAGAGCTGGTGACATGGAGGTATTTCACAACTTTCTGATTTAGAATCAGCATATAGGAGCATATGCTTCTCTGTGCTGTCCTTGAAACAGCGAGACTGAACACACGCCTCAAGTAAGGCATCCCAGCTCCTGCTAATGCAGGGTGCAATGGTGATGGTAATGACTAATGTTAATTATTACAGGGAGCATGGCAGTTTGGTGTCAGCATGGCCTCATGTGCTGTTTCAATGTCCCATGCCCACCAAGCCTGCTTAGTGGCACTGCTATGGCTTGAATCCTCAGCCCTTGGAGAAGTGGAGGAATTGTGGCTAGGTATTCGAATAAGACTTAATTTTCCTGCAACCTTGGAGCAAAAAGAAAAACATCAGTTTGATCTAAGACACTGGCACAGGTAGCTGTTTCTATTATAATAATAATACAAATATTTCCCTTACTCTACCCCACTTTTTTATTTAGATTGGAAAGAAGCAAATTGATCAAATTAAATTAGGATAGCCTGAACATTGAATTAATATTTATTAACATTTTAGTGCAAGAGACATACTTACAACAAAAGCTTCATTATGGGCTTAAGCCTTCTTGTCTAAAACCTGACCTTTTCCCTTTTCAGCAGCAGCTGGTGGTGAGCTACAGCTGTGAGCAGATGTTGGGCTGGGAGAGAAGGGATCCGGACTGGGCAAACTGGTTTAACACAAGGGTTTGGATGCATTTGCTGACTTGTAAAAAGCTCCTCAAGTTTTATGGCTGGTGAAGGGGAAGAGGATGGAAAAAAATAGACTGGAATAAGAAGAACTGGACATGGGAATAAGCACGGCCAAACAGCACAGTTGTGTGAGATTTTTATTGATGCACATTGATTATTGACCACATTATTGTCTTCAGTGTTATTGTTACAATGAGTTGTTTACTCTGAACTTCCTTAGGCTCTTGCCTCATCTCCACGTTGCTGGAGAAAGGGGTAAGGAAGATTTTGCCAGGCTGTGGGCTCTGACCAGTCTTCGAACGCCAAATACGATGTGCTTATGCGGAAAATATTGCAGGATGAACCAGGACAGAAAGCGATTAAATGACTGCGTGCCCGTGCAAGCCACACGGGTTCTTTGTGTCTGTTTTCACTCCCAGGGCTTTGCCTTTTTTCCGGCTTTCCTGCCCGGCACAGCATCCTCCCTGACCCCGCGCTGTGGCTGCTGCGTGTGCATATGGAAATGCCACAGGAGCCTTCCGTTTATTTTCGGAAGCAGAAATGTGGCTGGCAAATACCAATACCATGAAACAAGCCCTCGCAGGTTATTCCTGGCACTTTCCTGCCTCCCCTTCCTTGCCCCCACTGCAATATTTATTGTAGTTTGCAGCACGCAATTGATTTTATTTCTCTTTCACTTAGCCATCCTTGGGCTTCCAGTGCCCTCTGGTTTTTTTCCTTCTCTTTAGCAGAACAGAAAGTGCAATCTCAAAGGGGAAAAAAATGGGTGGATAAAAAAAAAAATCCATCTTGGCTGTTGTCTGTTGGCTGGGTTCTCCTGAGGGCGCTGCAGAAGGTGGTCACCACCACGTTGTAATTAGCAATCCGCACGCGTTCCAGCTGTTTGACAATCGTAGCTGAGCTTGTAGGAGCAACAGGGGGGACGGTTTTTTCCCTCTCCAATTTCCACACTTAAATCCTTTCTTGCTTTAGCTGTGCCCACATGCAGTTGTACACCTGAGTAAGTCTGATACTCACATTGAATCAATACTATGATTTATGCATAAAAGCCCAGAAACCCTGCAAAACAATTGTGCAAGTAATTTTTCATGAACCAGATTTAAAGCGCTTGCCAACAGGCTAAATTACCCTCTTGTAAAGTGTTGTATTTTGTTCTTCCTTCTTTCTTCTCCTCCGTGTATGCCTTAATATCGATAAGTGTTCTCTAGCATGAGAGAACATTTGCATTTTTTGCTCAACATCATGTGGTTGTGCACATCAAAGGCTCCTTTTGTTCTTTAAATCCCTCAAACTCGGGCCTTGATTTCGGTGATAGCAGCATGTCGTGACTGAGGTTCTGCTCTGGCAGCAAGGCTCAGCCCTCAGTAGCCTCCAAGCCGGTAGCTTAAACACGCAAGGTGCCACGGAAAGCCTTTCGCTGTAATATTTGGGTGAGGTGCTTGCGCTGAGGTTCCATTTTGAGCTGACGCTGTGCAGTGGCTTCCCTGCCTGTGTAAGACTTCAAGTCACTGCTGCAAATCAAAATAATGATATTAATAATTTCTTTCCTTCCTTGTGTGGCTGCTTACACATCTTGACTGTTCTTTGTATTCAGTAAATGGGTTCCTTCCAGTCCTACTGTCAGCTGGCTTTCCTGTGCTCATGGTGTCCACCTTTGTTCGCTGTTCTTGATTTCAGAGACCCAAAACGTATTTGGCCTGAAAGCAGGAGTCGCGTGGGGTAGGTGTGTGTCCTGGTTTCACTGGGATAGAGTCACAGAACCAGTTTTCTGTTCAGGAATGCTGCATTTCTGCCAAGGCTACAGTGCTCAATTTCATGGAAATGAAGCTGATAAGAAGCTTTGGTTTACTTTTTGGCCAGCAGTGATATGTGATGATAAAGGGCTTTAGCAGTTAAACAGGTGATGGGGGAGCAAAAGCCAGAGCAGCTGACCCCAGGCTGGAAGTTATTCCATCCCATAAGCGTTACGGTCACTATAAATTGGGGACTTTGCTGGGGATGGGCCTCTTTCCTTGATGGTGTTCATCCCAGGAGGGTCTCACCCATCATTCTACCTCCAAGGCCTACTCCCCGCTGGTTGTGACCATCTCAACTTGCAACCACTCTGTTGACTGAGTGTGACTCTGTGTATTGTATATTAATACTAATACTGTTTATAATTATTATTTTAAAAATAGCTTTCTATTTCAACCCACGGGTCTCCTTTCCTCTTCCCTATTCACAGAATCACAGAATCACAGAATATTAGGAGTTGGAAGAGACCTCGAAAGCTCCCCCAGTGCAACCCCTGCCAGAGCAGGATCACCAGAGCAGTCACACAGGAACACATCAGGGGTTTGGGTGTCTGCAGAGAAGGAGACTCCACAACCTCTCTGGGCAGCCTGGGCCATGCTCTGCCACCCTCACACTGACAGAGTTTGTCTTCATCTTCAGCTTGAACCTCCCGTGCTCCAGCTTGGGACCATTGCCCCTTGTCCTGGCATTGGACACCACAGAACAGAGCCTGGCTCCTTCCTCCTGACACTGCCCTTTACAAATTGATCCCCATGAATGAGGTCGATTCCTTGGAGCTGGGATGCTCCATGCCTGGGTTTCAGGCACCAGGAAACAGCAAAGGGAAAGGAGCAGTTGTAGCTTTTAATATACCTCATCTTTCTCTAAAAATGCCACCTATTAAAAAGAATAAGACTTTAACCATCTTATCTGTCAGAAACAAATTGCTAACGTAATATCAATGTTCCTCAGATTAGTTAATGTTTATTTAAATGACCATTTTCTACTGGCAGATAAAAGATTGAACTGTTTTGTTGCTATTGTTGTTTTTTAAAGGTGCCTGAAGCTAACATTTGATTCTCATTATGTTATGACATTTTTTTTCCCCCTACATAATTTGAATAACACTCTGTTTAACTGAACAGCTGGAGGGATATGGCTTTTTCTTTACATTTTAGAAAGTGAAGCTAGTTCTGTAAAAACCCCCAGTCTTCAACAAGACAGAAAAATAAAAAGTCTGGTGTGGGTAGCAGAGTGCTTATTTTCCCTAAACACCTCTGTGTGGCTCTGGAAATGATCACCCAGGGTTTTTATTTACTGCAGGGACTGGCATAGCACAACCACTCAGACAGAGAGGAGAGGGCTGGTGCAAAGGGGTTTTAATGGCATGTGCACCTTTCCATCAGGAACCAGATTGAGAGTTCCCCGCTCTTGGATTTCCACCTCTTAAGGGATCATCACCATCAATTAATTACCCTTCCCCTGGCTTGCTGTAAGGGCTTTAAGTAAATTCCTTCTCAGCATCCCTGACCTGCAGCGGGCAGTGCTGTCATCCACGCTGCAGGTACCGGGCATGGCTCCTGGTAGCCCCCATCACTGCGCACCCAGGCTGGTTTGGCCCAAACCTCCTCCTTCAACCCGTGTTTCAGAAGAGCACCAGGTTCTCACAAAGTCCACATCTCAGCAGGAGCCAAATGGATTTTATCCTCCCTAAGACAGCATCGCTTTAAACATGGATTTCTAGGGCACTTTAGATTTTCTTTACCACACTTCTCATACCTTAGCCACAAAGCGTTCCTTCCTCCCTGATCGTATGCAAGTTGAAATGAAAGTCAGATTTGATTCAAGTTTTCTTAAATCTCACTTCTTACTGCTCCTCTGGGCGCATTATTGAAACTCCAGACACTCTTCGCTGTTTAAGGAGTTAATGAGAGTCATTTTAAACTCTTGAAACACACTCATGCTATTCGGAAACATATTGCCAAGGTCTCCTGAGCAACTTTGCTCTGTAACACGGTTTTCGGCAGCAGGTTACCACACTGTTTGTTGAGGGACTGCGCTCCTAATC
>NW_010188768.1:40626-79182 GCF_000695765.1 Mesitornis unicolor
GTTTTACTTGGTCCCTGTGCAAAATGTGTATATCTGAGTTTACATGGTCCTGGAGAAGCTCACCCCGGGCTGCCTTCAGCCACGTTAACAATTGTTAATTGGATCTGGTCACCTTGGATCAAGGTCGACACACAATGATTTAGTTTAATTTCGCGGAACAAGGCCAAGTCTTCTCTGTTTTCTTAAACCCCTGACACCCCAGTGCTGATCCCATATCAAGGCTGTTTCATGTTTCGTAACTCCTTCCCGTTTTGCTGCAGGTTCCAGATGTTGACCTGGATCTGCACTTGGCTGCAGGCGAGGAGCAGCTGGCCTAGGGCTGTGGCTGCTCCCACGGTGTTGTCCAGTTCCTGTCGTTATGTCAATGTTATCCCAAAATTGTGTAAGCGTGTCAGGAGAAAAAAAAACACATGAAGAAAAAAACCAAACACACAGTAGTTTTTCATTTACTTTCACACCAAATCTCACTTCCAAAGTTGCAGAGTCCTCACAACTATCACAAAAGTCAGTGTGGGCTTTATTTAATTTAATTAAGGAATTCATCGCTATGAAAGTTTGAAGAGAAATGGAGGAACGTATCTAAAATGCAGGATCTGGTAATTTATGGGTTATGGCATAAACCCAGTAGCAGTTTTTCTCAGAATATGATTTACAGCCAGGCTGTAGGGTAGCAGAAGCAAGTGCCCTACAGCCATAAAATAAGGTTGCTCACCGGCAGGATCATGCTTCAGCCTGGCAGTGGTTCACATTTCCTTAAAACACAGAAATCAGTGTCACAGGGAGCTGCAGTCACCAAAAAGCTGGTCCAGAGCTGCCCGAGCATCACTGCAGTGCAGGGGAGGCAGGGGCTGGCTTGGAGTCAACATGAGTCGATGGCTGTGGTGGGCAATGGGTGAGCTCTCTGCCCCGTACACAGACAGCTCCTGCCATTATCTCACTGCGTGTTTATTGTGGTGACTTGCATCCCAGCTGGGCAGGCGTGAGGGAAAAGCAGCATTTTAAATCTTAGGAAGATTTAAAGTGAAGAGTAAACTTCCAGTGTTTAGTGATGGTGATGCTGCACTGGACTCAGAGTGCAGGCTGGGTCTCAAAAGGCTCAAATACTGAACCAAACCCTCAGTTTTTCATCAGGAGCTGATCCGAGCCTGCCCATCCAGCCAGAAATCTCACCTTTTCCGGGGTTTTGATGAGATTTCCAGAGCTTCCTTCTGGGGTCAGCCCTAGCACGTGCAGAAAGCACCTTTCTCGCCTTACTTGGGGTTTTCATTTCCATCTCATTCCAGGAGCTCGGGAAGTGTCAGGAGCTGAACAGCGAGTGAAAATTATTTTTATCCAGATTAATCTGAACCTCGCAGCAAGGCCGGGTTGGGCTCATGGAGGTCCCTCCTCTGTTTGTGTTCCCTCCTCAGCCACTGGCATGGAATAAAGGGGTCAGCAGCCCCCATCGCTCTGACCCACCAGTTGCTGAACGTCTCTTGTTGGCTCCAGAAAAATGAAAGGTTTCATAGTAAATCCTTTGCAGGGCCAGAAAGAAATCTGTCCCCTGGGGAGAAACAGCAGCAAAGGAGAAAATAAACTCTCAGACTAAATTTTAAAATTGCTTTATTAACACTTTTTTCTTTTTAAACCTTAGTTCCCCCGTGAACACGCACATCTTGAAACCTTTCTGTTTCTTAATAGCCCTCTCTCATTTAAACCACAATAAGAAGATAAATGTTGAGGGAAGAAAGAAAGTGTCTCTAATTCCCCCTTAGCCCCCTACAAAATTGCTATGGAAACAACAAACATGATATTTCTGTGATCATTCTGCCTTTGTATGGACAGGCAGTTATTTGCAGGTGCAAGTGTACAAAAATGTGTGCGTTACAGCCCAATTTGGAAAAACGAGCGCACACAACACCCTCCTCCCCATTCTCTTCTTCCCAACAAGTTGCTGGAAATACCTTGGGGTATTTACATGGTGCTGATGGGTGCTTTGGATTTTGGTGACATTTTCTGCTTTGCAGGCCGGGCAGATTATCGTTATTATAGCACAAAGCCACTCAAATTGCCCTCTGTTCTGGGTACTGGAGGGAAGCAAACCCAATCGTAGGATGTTCAATTCATCTCTGTTTGCAGAGGGATGTTATAACTTCATTTATCCTCCTCCGTGCATCGCCCTGCGCTCTGCAGTCTTTAAACTTTTCTGCCTTTAAAGCGCTGTACAACATGTATGTCTGTATCCCCCCGTTTCCATAGGCTGTGTGTACCCTACACACATCGCTGACAGTGATTAATGTCTTTCACAGTTTGATTCCATAGAAATTGCCTATGCCAAAGAGCTCAATGTATTTCCTTAAACAAATCAAGCTTAATAAATATTAATGTGTGGTGTCCTCGCTGTACATTAAGTCTGGATCTTTGTAGCTAATGATTTGAATGGCTGATAAAATTGTATTTAAATATTTTATGCAGCAAGAGATCTGTAGCTGAGACAGCATGTACACAAGGCGGGGGTGCGGGTCCTCTCCTGATGTTCCAGCCCAAACGGGGGATGCTTCAGTGCACCCTTCCCTGCCCAGAGCAGGACTGCAGCTCAGCTGGCACTTCCTGACCCCATGTGAAAAGATGCAAAACACTGCAAATGCACGTGGAGTATGAACCAAACCGGGGCCAAGGTTGGTCCCTTCTCTCCAGTCTCGCTACTCTTCTTTCTCACAGGTTTTTCATGGTCAATCAGTTTGTAATGAACCCGAGCAGAGGAGGAGAAACGCAGGGTTTAATTTGGGATAAGTGAGTGCCACCATGGGATGCACAGGGCACCGCGTCCTGAGCCTTTCTCTGTGTTGGGAGCCACCAGATGCCTTTGAGCACGAGCTCTGGGGAGATGTGGCTGCCGAGAGAGGAGCAGTAAGTGGATATTCTTGGGAAATAGCACCTGGGAAGGAATTTCAAAGGCTTAAATCCCCCAGATTTCCTTGGCTCTCAAAGTTACAGGCTTAACTGCAGCTCTGTGATGAGTCCTTGATATCCTAAAAATACACTGCATTCAGCAGTGGAGTGGAACAGGACACACCGGTGTTAGCACCAAAATGTGCTTATCAAAGCACCCTCTACTATGCGATCCCTCTCTCCTCCTTTAATTTCAGATCTGTGTTGAGGATTTTCCCCTCCGTTATATATTCATTTCAAATATTGACTCACCAGATTCTGTGATTGATAGAGCTCAAACATATTAGTCTTATTACATCCTATATACTTTAATTAACTTCAGCAGATGATGTTAATCAACTTCAATGCTGAGATGTGGAGCAGCTAAGTAAATGAAAGGGAGATGGAAAAATACCTCTGTGCATTGTCTACCTGTGTGTATAGCTCCTACTCCCAAGCCAGACACATTTAGAAGCTGTTTTTTTGAACCAGAACCTGTACATGGGACATCTGACATCACGTTCCTTCAGTTTAAGTTAAAAAAGATGTTCGGAAAATCCAGTAGCGTTATTCAGTTACAAGAGCCATTGAAAGAACTGCTATTTGAAGCAATTATATTTCTGAGAAAGTCTCAAACTGCGGGAAATTCAGTGGGGCTTGTGTCTGCATAAGGCAGTGTGCAAACTCATGTGTAAGCCTCATGAACCGAAATTCAGTGTTTCTGAGATCAACCACTAATGGGAAAAGCAGAATCAGACTGGTGGCCTCAGCAGCCAATGTCTTAACCTTATAATCACCACCAAAAATGCTTCAAAAGAAAATGCGTTACCCCACAGCCTTGGAATAAAGTGCAGTCATGGAAAATATCATTTAATATTTTGAGTTTGTCTTATGCCCTGGCAATTTTCCTTAATTCCATTATCATACCTTGGTCTGTTCCTCCTATCTGTATAAATATGCAATCACCATTAAAATTGTGCTAAACTTTTAGTGTCGGTAATAAATGAGGTTGCGATTCCTGTGTCACGAGCACAGCAAATGTGTGCTGCAGCTGATTCGTGGCTGGTGTTGGGATCCGCTGGGTTCATTACCTGATGTACCTGGTTCAGTAGATGGCACATTTGATTAAATAAGCGATGTGTTATCATTCTGCTTCTAAATCAATGATTCATTTGTTGGCTGGATAATTTGCCCAGTGCTGAGTGGCCCATGCTCAGTTCATCAGGCAGTGTCTGTTGGTTTTTCAGTGAGCCTTACATACCAGCACTAACTATACTGGCTAATATGTCCGTGATATTATCAAATTCTGCACTGAGAAGCACTTTATATGCAAAACGTAATGTGAAAAATGTCCAATATGTTATGCAAATAGAACTGACTGTTTCTGAACTTGCAGGACACACGAACATGCTTGCAATTTATTTCAATTTGAACAGCCCTTGTACACAGGCAATATTCAGTAATGTCTGTGAAATGCCTTGTCATGAGGTGCCCCCTGCACCTTGCGAGGTTCACGGGGGAGCAGCTCCCCCCGCAGTGATATGCACCCGAGGCAGCAGCTGCTCACACACATGCGCATCCCGCAGCCTGCGCCAGGCTGGGTTCCCACACCTGCTCCTGCACCGATCCCTCGCCCGGCCCAGGAGCACCCCATCCACCACACTGCCTGTCCCAGGCGATGATGGGATGCACGGCTCCGTAAAAACAACAAACAAGTGAGGGAAAATGTTACACAGTCACAGCCATGGGAATCCATAAGGACCAGAGATCCCTGCTGTGATGCTCCATCGGCCCCTGCCTCCTTCTCCTCCTCCTCGTCCTTCTCCTCTTTCTCCTCCTTCTCCTCCTTCTCCTCCTTCTCCTTCTCCTCCTTCTCCCTTTTCTCCCCTTTCTTCTGTTTCTTCAGCCACGCCTTGGGTGCCCCTGATCCCAGCTGCTCGTGGATGAAGGATGTTGGTGGTTGCTGGGCTGCCCCCACAGCCCATCATCCCCGAGGGCCGGGTACAGAGGAGCCCCCAAAATCATGAGTTTAATGATACAGAAGGAGAAAATATGACAGAGGTGGCCAGAGGCAGACAGCTCTGATTTCCTGCACTCACCTTGCAGAGGCCAGGGTTTATGTAATGTGGAGTCTGCTGTGCCCTGACCCCCACAGCAGCCTCTCTGCCTCCTCTGACTGGAGCTGGCCCTGGAGGGAGATGGGCAGGAGATCAATGGTGCTGGAATTTGGCCAGGACACTGGGACGGGCCAAAAAAGCATCTCCCTGGGACAAACGGTTCCAATTTAGTTTGGTCTGCAGTGGCCAGCTGTACCCAGCCCAGTAACAACATCCCATATATCTTGCAGCTGTATAAATTATTCTGCCTTTAATTACTGAAACATGGTACTACATATGTACAGCGTAGGGTAATCTCAAATAAATGGAACTTTGCCCTGAAATGAATACTTAATCTCCTGTTTTGCTGGGTTTTTTTTCACTCGCTGAATGCTATGACCTTGTAGTTCACACTGTTCGTGGGACTCTGCTCCACATTAGAAGCTGTTCTCAGGAGCAGAAATTGTGTGAGAAACCTGGAATTTTATAGCAGCGAGATTTAATTTAGATAGCGGGGGCTGATCATTGAGACGTCTTTTGCACGACACTAAACTTTCCGCATTAACAACCAACAAGCGAGCGGCAGCCTTGGAGCAGAACAAATGCGCGGCCCCACAGCATCGCTCGTCCCTTGGAGCCACGCGTGTCCCTCGGCCCGAGGGGACAGTCCCTGAGCCCTGGGGTCTCTGATACCTCGTCCCACCGCCGCTGCACAGGCTTCTTGCAATTCCCATCCAGTCACTTGACCTCACCTTTATCGTGCAGGGAAAGCATCCTCCTGGCTTCCGCAGCCTTTGACTGTCTGGCTTTCTTTAGAATATGAATTTATTGGAACAAAGACTGGCTTTTCCTATGTGTATTGAGAGCATCTGGTACCAATTATGAATCAGGCTTCTAAGTGCTTAAATACTATAAATGCGAACCAAAAGTGCCAAAAATCTCTCTTTTTTTCCCTTTCTATGCAGCTGGGTGAATTTCTGCTGTCTTGTTATCATAAATGACCTTGAGTTTGACTTTGTGATTTATTTGACATAAATTTAATAGATGCAAAAATAAAGTTAACTCGTTTGATATTGTCACATGAAATGCTCAGCTCTGCATATAACACACTTGCCCAGCCTTCCCCTGATCAGTTTGCCTGGAAGCTGTCAGTATTTCAGATAGATTTAACTTGAAAATATAACAGTTTCCCAACTTAAACCAAACTTTTTTTTTCTCTTCTTAATCTTGGTAATCAATAAAATGCAATTGATTTTTACAAGCATAAATCATAAGTAGCTCTTAGTGCTTGGTGAGTACGTTCAGTCTTGGTAATGAGAGCGAAAGATCTGCTCTGTTTTGCTCTGTGAGCTCTTTGTCATCTTGAAGAGTCTGCTGTGAATGACTCACTTCTCTTTGAAGAGAGATTTATTTTTACAAACCGTTCTTCCTTTTCCTGCAAAAACATATCCCCCTCATCTTGGTATAACTTAAATTCAGAATTTTGGCTGCGTGCACACACTGTCCCAGTGCTGGAAATGCTGGTGTAAATTATTCCCAAATGAGAAAAAAAGTAGGCAATACTGGTATAAATTAAGAGTATAATCTCTTTTTTCCACTCCAGTGATATGGTTTATTTTATTCAGAATGAAACAGCCATGCTCACAGGTATAAACCCCAGCATTTTACTTCCCAGGTGGCCATTGGTCATCCTCAGCCGTCACCCAGGGGCTGCCCAAGGCACAGCAGATGCTGATGGCAGAACCACTGGAGGGTCACAGCTGCCTGTGGACAACACTGTACCACGGCAGGGAAAGGCGGCGTTCCCTGTGGTGAGTGACACAGGCTGCTGTGGAGCGGGATGGGGACCGAAATGTGGGGATGAGGATGTGGGGATAGGGATGCAGGGATGCAGCAATGGGGATGCGGGAATGCAGGGACGGTGATGCAGGGATGAGGGTGCAGGGATGTGAGGATGAGGATGCATGGATGGGGACGCAGGGATGGGGATGCGGGGACGCAGGGATGGGGATGTGGGGACGCAGGGATGGGGATGTGGGGACGCAGGGATGGGGATGCAGGGATGCAGGGATGCAGGGATGGGGATGTGGGGATGCCATCACCCAAAGCTGGAGCTGGCTGCAGCTACCGGTGAGGCTGTGCTCCATGTTGCAAAGCCCTTGGAGCGATACAATTCCCCAGAGGAGGTGGGAGTGAACGTAGCCTTGAACTTACAAAGGTGAAGTTGTTGTGTACCTCCCATTTCAGAGCTCTGCTCAATGGAAAACCGGTCAGCTGCTGCTACGGCTCTGTACGCATCTGGTCAGTTCAGTCAGCTGTTTTTTTGCAGTTTGTAGGTTTTTGTCCTGTGGTAGGACTTTTGTTACAGCTAGAGCTGGAGGAGCAGGCTCTTCTTTTGAAATTCATTTATATGAAAAGTAATATCTACCTTGTCTGGGAAGCTCTTGACAGTGACTTATAACTGATGTTTCAAAAAATATGCAAAAATTCCTGCAATGTCTCTAGCCTGTCAGCAATATATGCAAGAAAATTGCTTCCTGACCTCCATCATTTCATAACCTGAAGCATGAGGACTCATAATCTCAGAAACTGTATATACTACAGTTCCTGAAGCTGCAGATTCTCATCTTATTATTATGGACAGATTGGACACCAAATAGTTATAGCTTAATTTAAATGTCCATTCTAATCTTTACTCTTTACTTCCTCCCTAGCTTTTATTGAAGTAAACACTCTATTTGCAAAATGAAATGCTTTAAACAAAATGTAAGGGTTTTTCTGCAGGGAAATTTAGGCCTACAGTTATTTATATTAGCTGGTCAGAAATTGGTAGCTGTTTTATTTGAGAAGTTAAAAGCTTTTTAGACAGCTTTCTTTTCCTTCAGAACATAAATATAAGAACAGAGATCAGTTTGTCTTAATGTTTCTTTGATGGAAACGGATGGTCTTATGGCTCTGTGCTAATGAAGAGTGTATTAGAGGTGTACATTTAATTTTAGCTGGCTGTTTTCTTGGGTTTTTATGTTTGTCTCCACTGCATGCATCGTTTACAGCAAGGGTTTGGGCCATTCCTGCCTCTCTCCCATTTCGGCTGCCCTCTCCTCCCAAGTGTTGGTTTTGCTGAGCGCTCCTGGACCCCCTGCTCCCTGCTGCATCCCCAGGGTCTGCAGCCTGGGTTCTCCCTTCCTATAGCGAGGAATCTACAGATTGATTTCTGTATCTGGTCTCATCAGTAGTTAGGTGGATTACTGTTTCCAGCATTCAGGACATGAATCTTCAGCCTGTTCCCCTGCGCTCTCCCTTTTGAGTGGCTTTTTAATTCACAGGCACCACCTGTTAGGGAACGTTTACTCAATATTAGGTAAATGTTGGGCAAACCATGGGAAGTCTGCATTAAGAGAGCTGAATAAATCTACCTGAAGACTTTCCTTCTTTCCATTTTTCTAATCAGGAATGTTGTCATCCTCCCTGACTGATTACACACAAGTATGCAGTAACGGTTGTGGGTTTTTTCATTCAGGGATTTTTGTCCTGATAAGCAGGACTGGCACAGACGAGTTACCCCAGTCGCTGCATGAACGTTTGCCATTCCGCTCAGCCAAATTCTTGAGATCCCACGGCCGCGAGCCAGCAGAGCCCTGTCATCGCGCTGGCTCCTCCTCTGCCGTCCATCACCAGTGACCCACAGCCACCAGGAGCGATCTGGCATCTGGCGCGTGTTTCCATCCCGGCCCGGGTCCTGGTGTCTCTGCTTTATCTGCGTCTGGCTCAGAGCTGCTGAAGCAGAGGGAGCTTTCTGTGGAATTCAGCAAGCTTTGGGTTCTGCTTTTGTTTCCTTAAATATGTCCTTTTTCTGTTTATTTTTGATGTTTCTATGCGCTAAGTATAAGGGAACAGAAATCAGTCCTCTCTCTGTTTACTCTCTATCTTTACTCCATATATTCTATATGTTGTTTTTGTACTGATTATTTATGTCTAGCTGTTTATCTTACATATTCCTTTTACTCAGCATTTCTCATGCTAAGAGATGGCTTGTGAGGGCTCGTAATTTATGCGATGTGGAGCATTTCACAGCTCACTCAGCAGTTTAGTACTGAGTAAAAGTTATACAAAGCTGAGCTTTCGTGTTTCCATGGACCAGTGCTGTGGCCCCATGATGCCACAGAGCAGTGATTTGGGGTTGTTTGGAGAGGAGTGCGGGGGATGTGGGCTCTGCAAGCATCGCTGCTCGGGTACAGGTCCTCTCCTCCTCCCACCTTGCCAAGCCACGGCAGATTTTGGGAGGTTTAGGGAGCAGTGGCCTGATGGGTTTTGGCACCCTCAGCAGCTGAGATGGGGGTACCCAGAGCACAGTCACACTGTGCAGAGCGGGGCAGAGTGACCCAACACTCATAGGTTTGTCCCAGCAGGACATCACTGCTCCCAGCTGAGCCCAGGTGACCCTCACCTGGCTCTGCCCTGAAATCCTCCCCCAGCACAGCTTCTCTTGCTCTGGGTCAATTCGGGGACTGAATTTGGTAGGAGCAGCCTCCCTGGCTGGACCTCAGCAGGGGATGGGGTCCTGGCAGCGCTGGTTGGGTTTTGGGGAGCACCTGGCTCTCTGTAATGGCTCTGGGGGCTGGTTCTGCTCTCACAGTAAGGAAAATAGACTGCGAGGTACAAGGAAAAGACAAAATGCAGGGGAAATGGTTGGGGCTGTAGGCAAGCGCCTGGCTCCTGGCAGCACCGTACTCAGCCTGGGGCTGCTGTCCTCCACGGCTGCTAAAACCACTGGGAAAAGTCAAATCTGCAGGGCTGTGGTGTCTGCAGAGGCTCCAGAGGAGAACCCACGTCTGTGTGCACTGAGAGCCGGTGAGTACAGAGCAGCCGGGCTCCACAACTGTGTTTTCTGATGTGATATATAAGCCGATGCTTTAAATTATTCATTCATTTGCCATAGTTTGTTTGTTTTATATTTAGTTTGACATGGTCTAGAGGTTGGAGTAATTTTCTAACTCACTGAATGATCTTTTTTTACTCTCTTAAGCACCTTCTCTGTCACACAAAAACAATTTTCAATCAAGACTACAAAGCACCTATTCGCAGCCAATGGACTTTATTTCCTGTGAATATAATTTAGCAGCTTTGGATACATTTCATTTGAATACATTTGCATGGTGAGGCTGAGTTAGCCTTTGACTTGGGGTGAACCCGACTCCTTTCCATGCAAATGCTTACAGAAGGGAGCGACCCTGCAGCATCCAGGTTAAATGCGCTTTTGCATAATGTGTGTGCTGTGCAATGCAATTAGAATATTTCTGCCTCTTTTTTGCTCCTTTTTTTAAAAAAAAGGAAAGCGGTTTTAGTGAAATGTTTGAGTGTTGTGGGGGTGTTGTTGTTGGTTGTTGCTCGTGTGCATGACGAGCAGTGCAGTGGGAATTGCCCTGCTGGCAGTGACAGCCGGTGAGCCCGGTCGGAGCTGCTTCCCTGGGTCAGCGCCATAATGCTGCTTTCCTCTCCAGATTCTCTTCCGCTGAGTAATTTATTAATTACAGCATGTCCACTGGAGAGCAAAACCTTGGCCTAATTTTGTGTTGAGTGTCACGGGATGAGAGCATGCTTAGTATATCTTTGCAGAGTGCACAGACCAGGCTGTAACAAGGTCTGGAGGAGTGGTGTTCGTTGGTGCTCATTTAAAGGTTTCAACGTGCCTTACAGAGGAGAGAAAGGACCATTTTACAGCTTGGAAAACTGAGATATGGGGGAGAGAAATGACACAGTGAAGGTCATTCACGAAATAAGTCACTGGCTGATCCTCAGGGATCTGCTGGGGTTTTGTGCTTCATGTTCATCTGATTTTCTGCTTATAAATTATAACTCCAAAGAAATGGTGAGAGAGGATGAAAGCCTACAGCCAGTGTTATATAGGAGGTTAGGTGCAATAATTTCAGACTCTTTTGACCTCAAAAATATACAGATTAATGAAATGCCATCCAGAATGAGGTGAAGTTGAGAGGTTCTTGATCAGCCCATCATGTAATCAAACTTGTGAGGCTGGTATTTCATTGCCAGAGTTGCACTTAGACACTTTCAAGGAAAATTAATTTTAAATGTTTTCAGAGAAATTATTCATACCGGCAGTAGTTACATCCAACCACAGGGCAAGAATAACACCATAAATTAGGAATATAATCAAAACGGCTTATATTTGTGGAGTACTCTGACTGGCTGAACCACTGGTTTAAAAAAGTACTGCTAAAGTGCATGAGAGTAGATGCATTCAGGAAAATCAAGACTTGATCTTGGAGAGTCTGAGAGAAGAAAGGAACTTTGAGGGAAAAGCAACGTGATCAGCTACTTTTAGCAATGATTTGCTGAGCTCACGAGTGTCCATGGTCTTGGAGTGGCACTCAGAGGCAGCAGCTGCCTTTTAAAGTGGCTTGCGTGTTCAGCACCTTCTGCAGGAGAGGTTTGAGCTCCTGTCAGTAAACACTAAATAAATTATAGCAATAATTAGAACCTGCCGCTTTCTATAAAGCCTTGTCTTTCCTCCGTTCTTCCGAAGATGACAGAGGCAGTGGGTGCGCATGGACCGCGGTGTTTGGGCTGTGGCTGTTGTGGGTGTGAGCGTGGGCCAGGCTCTGGACATGGGGATCAGTGAGCCCCCCAGTTTGAAATACCCCAGCCCAGGCAGTGTTTGGGTGCGGAGCAGGAACCGAGTTCTTTACTACTGCTTTAAACACCAGAAGGAGTTTCAGCTCCCGCTGGGGTTACCTGGTGTCCTGGTTAAAACCTTTGCGGTATGGGGGACGATGGTTGAAATATAAGTGACTGTATAAGTGTTCAAAGTCACCAAAGCATTCCCCACTCACAGGCGTGCCTTCCTTCTGCACAGGGAGAAATAAATTGAGATTTTCGGAAGCAGCAAAGGCACAGCCGGTGCTGTGAACTGGTGCTGAAATCGCAGTTCCTCCTTGAAATGGCGATGACTTCCAGCTGCTTGGATTTCATAATCCCTGGACTTTCAGTGGGTCAACTGCATGACCCCAAACTCGGGAGGGATCCAATACTGTGAGTTTAATCTGCCTAAAACTGGCCAAGTCTGAAGTACTGAGTCAAAAATGAAATGCAGCTAATCTAATATGTATTGATTTATTTTATTTTAACTGAGCTTGTCTAGGAAATGTAGGTTTTCAAGAAATGTCTGGGACACAATTCACTTACTCTTTTGTTTGTTATAAAACATGAGTGATAGATCTGCTATAATTTCAGTGCCATGTTCTTTTTGTGAGTTTAGAAACAGACGAGTTTTATAAATCCAAGTTCAGAGTAACACGATCATTTCAAGCAACTGCTTGGCTTTTCTTATTTTGCTCAAGAAATGTATGTGGGTAGCTGAAATCACCAGGATTTGGTAGTTCACCTGAAAATAAGTTAGTCATTTTACTCTTCCAAGAAGGGACAAATTGGGTTTTATTACCACTGATGCCTAATCAGTAGCAGAGGGTGTTCGAGTTCTATGGGTAAAGCTTTTTGGAAGCTACTTACTGAAAATCAGGGTGAAATTTGGCCTTCTAAGCTACAGCTGTGAAAACTATACCTGTAATGAGTGAAGCTGGGAGAGGTCCCATTTACCTCAGATTTTTGGAGGAGTTAAGCACTGGGATTTCTCATGTATCGCCCTTGCACAGCCCTGAAGTCCTGCATGGGCACAGCCTTAATGCGAGCCAAACCCTCATGACACAATTCCTGCCATCAGGAAGTGTTTCCAGCGAGGGCTGCGTGATCTGTGTCTTGCGCTTGTTTGAGAGAAAATATGTGCAGTTGTGGTTGCCAGCCTTCCCAACAGCCGGATCTAATGGCTCCAGAAAGGATAGAGATGAATGCCATCAGCTCTGAAAATGTGTAAAAAGCCAGGAATGCTGCATTCTGCATGCAAGGACAGATCTGAGCTCCAGTCCAACTCAGGAAAAGACAAAGAACTGGCCTAAGATATCATGGAAATCACAGCAGTGTGTTAAAATGCACCGAGATGTGTTCATTCACACCAGGTAAGATTTGAAACTGGAGCCTTAGCTAACTTAATACTTACCAAACCCGCACAGCAATCCTGCCCAGAGATATTTTCATAAAGAAGAATGCTTCTAATAAATTGGATTTCTGCATAGAAAGATAAAGCTGTTGAGAATATTTTGCAGCGTGTTCCCATGGAATGTAAAATTCCTCAGATGGGGAACGGTGTAGCTATCATATTTAATTAATCTTCTTCCTCAAAGAGGTTCTTATCCTCCCACCTTTGTAATGCAGTTCAGGTCCCTCCGCTGGGATTTTCCCCCATGGCATTAATGCCAATTCAGTGCAGATGAGAAGATGGAGCAGTTCAAACCCGAGGTGAGCTGGGGTTATGCAATTTGGAAAGGCAGGAGGTCTTTTGCTGAATATAGACGCTGCCTCCTGGTTCAAAGCCATGCAGGAGCCCCCGTCCACTCATCCCAAAAAAGGCATCCCTTCATGGCAGCAGCCCTTCTAAAGCTCCCCCTGCTCCCCTGCAGCTCATTTGTTTGCGATGTCTTGGATATAAGTTTCTTCCAAACGCAATACAATGTACAAAAGCAGAACAAACCCTAGAATATTTGCTTTTTTACTTCTTTACCTATTTTTCATGTGCTCTGTGTTTTCATTCCTTTAAGATTCCCTCATCCTACCACTCCAAGTGTCACATATGCAATACAGGTGATGTTTCCAATGGAGTAGGTGCTCCCTGCACTGATGCATCTTGTTTTCCACCCTCATCCATTAAATACCTGCATCCTAATACACTCTGCCTGGCCTAAATCTGCAGTGCATTACAGTGATGGGGATCAAATACAGAGTTTGGATTTGATCCAAATTCCACATCCATGCTCAACTGATGCCGTCCTTATCTGAGCTTTCAGTTTATGAATTTAACAAGGAAAGAATTCTGCTGCAGTGGCTGCTTTCATCTGCACAGCAATGGGGACTTGCAGCACTGCAGACACAAGTTCTCCATACCCGAGTTGTGTGCTGAGACCATGTCTCAAATTTTCCACCCTCCTTGGGTGCCGTGGTGGGTCCAGCCTGGCAGTGCCAGCACTGGTGTGACCGCAGCAGCGCTTGGCACCCCCAGCTCGCTGCAGTTTCAGAGGTCACCTTTGACAGGCTCAAATCTGGATTTATCTGCTGAGCTTTCAGTAAATTATCCTGGCGTTGGCCAAGCAGCTGAACTGAGAGCACTCGGAAATAAACAGACAGGCAAGGAGGAATTGATGCCTCTACGTAAACAGGCAGATCCCTGCGTGGGTTATTTCTGTCTAAATATGGCCGTTGATTGCTGGCTTCTGCTGGGCTTGCCTTGTGCTGGTGTGGAGCAGCAGAGCCCCTGGAGCAGGTTTGTGCTTGGAGATCGCTGTGGATTTTAGGATAATGGGAAGTTCCCTGGTCTGGGATGGAGAAGTGAAAAGCAGGGGTGAACAGGCAGCAGCTGCACATAGCAGGAGGACTGGGGTTTCCATTTAAGAGGAAGGTATTTTCCTTCTTCTCTGCCTCCATCCCTGCTGTGCTCTGGACTTTAACACATTTCACCTCTTACCTCCCTTTATTTTATGTGCACAGGCCCTTGGACAGCTGAGTATCTGCTGGGACACAGATATGAAGCGTTATCTCTAGAGCAGCAAGCATGAGAGCGGGGTAGCAGTGGAGAAATACCGTCCAAACTAGACCAAAAGTTGTTTGGAAATAAGTTCTTGTTTTCTCATCCTCTTTTGTGCGGTCTGTTGGCAAATGTTTGAGAATCTGGCTCTTCCTGGCAGTGATGTTCATGTGAATCATCAACAAATCTGTTTCTAGGACACTTTCTTGCCTACAACTAAGGGTTAAAAACACAAGCATCCACCAAAAAGAAGCCTTTTTCTGGGTGGATGGGACAAGGAATGTTTAATTTAACAGATCTTGTGTACCCTGAAGATGACGGAGACAGAGGAATTCTAGGAGGAACCCATGTGCTGGATCAAGCAGCATCTCAGCCATTTTGAAACTGATTTTTAGGGTTTTTTTCTAGAAATAAAAATGCCCTTCCATACCCTCAGTGCTGTCTCCTCCTGCAGAAACAAATGCCTCTTAAAAACCCTGGGAGCTCAGCAAACTAAGAAAATCAATGAACTTTTTTCCCCACCAATATCTAAATAGACATTTTTATGTGTTTTTACATTGCTAGCTATTGAACAAAAGGTCGCTACTCATTTGAAGTCAGGCTTCATAACCCAGATGGCTTTCAGGAAAAAAAAGAGCGAGCCATTTCTTTGGCTTTTCTTTCATCAGAGGGTGAGTAAAAAGATAAAAGAACAACCATATAAATATATATATCGCTATGGTGTGTCATTGCAACAGCTCTGTAGACAAAGTCAAGGTGTTGACAAACGTGGGGTACAACCACACCAAGGAGCTTGTGCCACGTTGGGCAGCACAGCCTTCTCCTTGGGTCAGAGCAGCATCTGTCTATTAATTTTGGAGGTTTATGGACAAATATTGTAGGAACAATAACCTTTCTCCCTTCTAATATCCACTTCTTGGTTCATGCTGTAGCAGGGTATTTCTGTCACAAGCTATTCTTCAGGAATGCATTCTGGCCCAAGCAATCTGCTGGAAGTGCTCTCCAGATTTAAGCCAAAACTAAAGAGAATTGGGCTTATGCTAAATGCAGAAGCAAGACATAGTGCAGTTAAGCTAATTCTACTGCATAGCAAATGTCTGCTGTTGGAATTACCCGGAATAGATTTAAATTTATGACCAAAACCTCACAGGTTGTGGCTGGGTGGGTGCTGGGTGCTGGTGGTGAGCAGGCGTTGTGCTCTGAGCTCCAAACCTCTCTGGGAGCAGCTGCACCGCAGGGAGCGATTTGTGGCAATCCCTGTTTCTCCTGCTGTCATTTCAAGCACTTCCCAGGCTTTTATACCTGGGAACAACATTAAATATTTACCTTGTGTAGCAAACCCAAGCTGTGTTTCCAAAATAACTCTCAATAGCCAAACAAACATCCAGACCTTCCAGGACTATGTGGTTCTGACACGGTGTTTTTCCCTCTCATCCCAGCAGGAAGGGTTTGTGCTGTTTTGAGGAGAGTGTTGCTCTGCTTTGGGTTGATTCATCCAGTCTTGGGTTTTGCTTTGGCTCTCGCTGGTGGGGACGCCCCAGATGCTGAAATGGGGCCAGAGGGAGCCTTGAAAGATGTCCCTGCTCATCCCCAGCAGCCCCAAATCCCATAAACATTTCTGACAAATCCTTGTCTATCCCACCCTCACAGACCCCTGGAGATGGATATTCCCTAGGCTCCACAAATAACCAGCTACAAAATGAAAAGCAAATTTAATGAGGACTCCAGCAGCTCCCAATTCAAACATCACTTTAAAAAGACAAAGAAGCTAAGGAATGGAGTCAATTTACATCTTTTGGCATCTCTAGAAGGAAAGTGTAAATCTCTAGAAGGAAAGAAAGGCGTGTGGTAAAATACACTCTTAGTGTGGCATAAGGAAGGGAAACTGGTGTGGCAGCAGCTGCGTTCACCAGCTGAAATGTGAAAAAATCAAAATAAAATTGTCAGAAATATGAGGTACTAAACTAAGGGAATAAACGTCAAAGAGGCTGCACAGAGCACAGGGCGGGACATGCTGGGATGGCACAGCCATGTCCATGGGCCCAGTGACATCTGCCTGTGGGAAGGGGGACTCTGCGCAGCCATAGCAGAGCTACAGCTGCCACAAGAAAAAAGTTTCTTCCTGGAGAGAAAGTAAATGAATTTTTTAAAATTTCTTTTATTTAAATAAAAAAAATCTGCAATATGTTATAACATTAAAGAGATGAATGAAATTATTCTTTGCAAAAAATATCCATTTGTGACATCTTAATGTGTCCCAAATATAGCAGGCTCTGAGATGTGCCACGCAATCTTACCAACAGGATCAATGATACTAATTACGACCATGATGGGCACGTGGCAGCTATGCTCAGGACTGGCTCGCTCCAGTATGATTGCTCTGTCTGGTGGAAAAAATGAGTTTAATGTGACATCATCAATCTAAGAGCAAGAACAGGATAGATTTTCTGATTACGGGGTTAAGCGATGCATCAAGAGTGAGCAGAGTTTGGTTATTGCTAATCATTTAAATTTAGGAAGACTGAGGACCATGACATTATTGGTTGGCATTAAAGAGCGGCTCTTTGATACCAGCTATTTGTATGTGTCCATCCTTCTTCGTGACTATATTTATTCTCCAAGCAATAGGAAAATAGGCTTGAGGAAGCCATTCTGTTCAGTCTTTTGGTCTTTGATTCTGTCTGGCTGGTAACAGCACCATGATGTAACCCAGAAATGCAAGAAATGCTTGCATGGGTCCACATGTAACAGTTCCCAGTCTGTATTACACAAAACAAGGGTCGAATCTTCTGCAACACTGTCATGAGGTGCTGAGCTTCCTTGGCTTCATCTGATATCAACAGGAGCTGAAGTTTCCTCCTGGAAATGATGAGGAAGGTGGTGCTGGGTTGGTCTCTCTGTACCTGGGTGGGAAAAACGTGGTGCTGGGATCTGGGTGAATTTAAGTCCGCTGGTATTAGGGAAGGTGCTCAGATGAGGCAGATCCTCGAGGGAACGTGCTGTCTGCTGCACAGACCTATCTACATGTGAGAACAGTGTGAAATCACTGTCTGCTTTTATTATAACATTATTCTTATTTCTTATTTATGTTGTTATTATATTGTCTGATCGTATTATTGATAGTGAAATGAAATAATGCGAAAAAAGTTTAATTTTAAGCTTCAGCCAAGCAGGGAAGCAGGTGTGCCCAGTGCTCCATGTGCTGCTCCTCGCTACAGAGCTGCAAGGCACTGCATTGCTGCTTGGCAGACCAGGACAAGACCCGGATGAGCTCTTATCACTTTTGTGTGGTTTTTATGATGAGCTGTTTATGATTTTGATCTGTGCTCTGTGAGACCAGAGAACAAGCAATCCTCTGAAAGGTGCTTGTCCCCCACGTTCATTTTACATTACACTTTCTACCTGATACAGCTTCCTTCAAACCAGTCCAGCAATCCCCTTTAAGTTGCATTGGTTCACATTTTCTGAAATGCCCTACCTGGTCCTCAAAATTCAGTGATGTGAGTAGATAAATCAAGGCGAACTGTGCTGCTGAGGTGCTGACTCTGTTTCCACTGGCAGTAATCCCATCCTTAAACCACTGCTGCCCTGTTCAGAGCGTTCTATCTTAGTGGAGGATGAGATTCCTTTTTTGCAAAAGAAGCAAGAAAGACAAGGTTGGACCCTCAAGAGCTGCTTTTAATCATTTCCAGATCTTCTGGATCATTAGGAAGATGAAAGATGACATCAGTTAAGATGCAGGGCACACTGATATAATGTAATTGATTTTTACATATATTTAACTGATGATTCATAAAATGTGGTATGGCTGAGGCAGCACAGCCTGAAGTGCACCCTGAATACGAAAGGTCCAAGCTCATAATAGAGAGATTACTGTTGTGCCACTCGAAGGTGAGAGCCCGAGGACTGGCTTTTTGACATTCATCATCATTAACCTTATTTATTATTTGGGTAACAGCAGTGTCCACAGGCTGGGCTCTGATGCTGATTGTTCTTGGTGCTCGCAAGTAGAACAGAGAAGTGAAGTACAGGAGTGCAGTGTGGGGTCCTGGGCACTGGGATGGCTGCTGGGGTGACATTTCACCCATGGAGCCTCTTCCTTGCTGGAGCGTGCTGTCCAGCACCCTTTAGATCATTTATTTTCTCACTTTATATCTTTTATCTACAAAGAGGCTTACCAACCTTAGCATGTCTACATGATTTTGATGCCTCTGGCTCCCTGATATCAAACCCTCCAAAAGCCAAATCTGGGGGTGCTGCCAGGCTCTGGGGGTGGCTGCAGCACCCATAGCCCCTGCACCCCCAGCTCCCGCTTCCAGGGTGCTCCCGCACACCCTGGTCCCTCGGCTTTGCCATGAGGCCTCCCAGCCCAGGAAGGTACATACTGGAGGGGCAGGGGGGCGAGCTGAGCACCCTGGAGTGCTCTGTGTGGCAGGCAGCGTTCGTCAGGCTGAGGATGGGGGATTAGACCTGACAGACAGCCTAGGAAACCTGTGCAACCCCTCCTCATCGGTGAGATGGTGCAGGCTTTGATGGCTTCAATTTTTCATTTCGGGAACTTATATTGATTGCTTTAAGAATTACGCACACACACATATACACACACAGAGGGTAGAGGGAAATCAGAGCAAACTTCTTCCCAAACAGTTGCATCCCAAAGGACTGGGAAGGATTGATTTTTACACATTCGGCTTTTAGGCTATTCACATCTCAATCCAGACAATTTTCTTTCAAGAGAGTCCACTACAGTCCACTTAATTGTATTTTCTAACCAAGCAGTAGAAGAGATTTGTTGGCTTTACTGTCCAAAGAAGACACAAATCTTTTCTTCCATTTTTTTCCCTTAGGTTGATAATATAGTGAGTGAATTTCTGACCCTAAAAGCAATAAAATATCAAATTGTTGAGTCCAACACCACAAGGAAAAGATTAGTTCAGGGAGGAATTTAAAGACTTGGAAAGGAGGACCCGGCTGTATATTTTTCTATTTTTTTATTGGGTAGCAATTACTCTTAGTGTAACTTTCCAATTTGGTCAGGTCAGTATGCTAGCTCTGATTCTGTGCTTCATGTAATAACTTGGAAAAATAATCCCAGTACAGGCATTACAAAAGTATTCTTTTATATATTTTCCTTGGCTCCAAGTTTAATAGTTGGATATACTGTACTCGACCAGGTTAGGTATTCCAGTGACATCTTGTAAATTGGGTTAAAAATACAGTTTTGTAATAAGCACTGTCCATTTGCAGGTTTATTTAAGGCTCAGACGTTATAAAATAATCAGCTACAATGTGTGGTTTTATTTGCAAGCTGCACCACGTCTCCCTCACCTTGGAAGCGAGACCAGGAGACACCACAGGGGCAGGAAGGTGCTGTGTTGTTAACAGCAGCACAAAGTGAACTATCTCCTGAGCAAGCTGCTTTGGTCAGCGCTCAACAAGCCGAAAGATTAAAGATCCGACCACTGAGATCAGTGACACTTAGCACAGGGCTGTTTTAAAATACCCTTCAAAGTGGTGCCCCAAGGGGCTGCAGCCACAGGGGCTACTCCGTGCCCCTTGTTGTGATGGTGATGGCAGGGGAGGTGAAGCTGGTCCAAGAGGCCATAGGATGCTCCTTGCATGAGGAACCCAAGCCATTTCTGACCTGATTTTGACAAATTCACAGCTTCAGTTGAAGTGAAACTTTTTTCAATACTTTCATGAAAATGTTTGTTTTTGAAAAAGCACAACAAAAATTCATTTTGGTCAGAATATTTTGCTGGGCAACTGATACATCTCCGTGCTAGACATCTCAGTTTTCCTTGCTGACCAAGGAATCTCATCCCATAAAACACCTTGCCAAAAGCACCTCTGTATACAACCTGGCAAAACCAGAAGTAAAGTTTCAACCCATTTTGCTTCTGCAAGCAGAGATTAAACCCCTTGAGGAAGAAAAAGTGGGGTGCACTGAGTGCACAGGCATTGAACCTTAAATGCAGTGCTGCACGCATGAAGTTGTAATAACAGTTACTGCGAATAACTGTTTATTCCATTCCAGCAAAACAAGCAAATAAACTGCCGATGGTGGTTTGAAACTTCATACAGTGTAATATTCCTGTAATGGAATGCTTTTAGAGAGGAGCCATAAAAATAAATTGAAAACTGCTTTTCTGCTGGCTACAGCTGGCATAAGCACCATCTGAGCAAACAGGATAACACAGAGCTTAACGCAACATCTCTGTTTTTATTACTCGGAAGCGACAGGTCTTATAATAGTATAAATTCACTTAAAAAATGGACTTTTTTAGAAGCCCTCTGTGTTAATTCTGAGCAGTATAATTACAGGTCTTTTTATGATTTAGGTTAGAAACCAATTAGCTCGCTTCTGAGACTCTTCAGCGACTGCTCTTCGCCTTCCCGTGCAGGTCTCACCCTGCTCTGAATTTACACACACGAAGCAGTAAAGTGAAATTGTTCATATCCAGGGGAAGCAACCGTGTCTGCTGGCTTGGCTTTGCTTTAAGTACATTTTCTGCAGGGCGCCTGTCGTAAGAAATGCAAATTAGTGACAAGGCGCTTGCTCCTGTGAACCACAGTAGGTGAAATGGTTGTGTGGTCCCTGGGAGTCATCGATGGTTTGTTCCCGGCTGTCCCCATGTTGCTCTGTCCTGGTCCCACACTGATTCCCATTCCCTTGTGCATCCCTACGTGCCCTGTTCCCATCAGAGACCATCTTGGTCTCACCCAGAAGCTTCCTTGTTCCCAGCAGTGAAGGCTGCTCAATGAATTCTGTCTGAAGGCTTGGATGCAGGATGCTCTATGAAAAAATACATACTGACATTTAGGAAAGGTATTCCAATTCTTTACCAGTTTCTGTGCATTAAGAAAAAGAAACAGTGTGTCTTGTGTTTCTGTAAGCAGTTGCTTAAGTTCATATATCTGCTTGTGCCAAAAAATCCATGTGTGGGTTGTGTGTGGGTTGTGGAATGGCCTTGCCTGGTGCTTTCAGAGCTGGCTCAGCTTCTCTGAAAAAAATGGGAAGCATGTCCTGTCATAGTGACTGGAGAAAGATGGAGAGGATTTCTAATTGCTAGCCATACCACTTAATTTTTGCGCCAGATCTTTAGCTGGTATGAATTAGTGATATTCTTTCCATACTTACTTTGCTTGCATTTTCTGCTGTGGTTACTGTAACCCAATGACTTGTGTAGCGTAACGTGGACTCAGAATGGGATTTTCACTTCAGCTTTCACTTGAACAGTGCTCAGCAAGAGTGTGACCTCACTGCTTGGAGTTGTTCTGGCAAATAGAGCCTTTGGTCTGCACATTTGCCTTTGCAAGGTCGTAACAAGTAAAAGCTGTGCTATAGCCCAGGGAAACTACGGCACTGCCACCAAATTCTCTTGCCACATTATTTTCCTTGCCTCATGCTCAATTAGCGCTTGATGATAATTGTAATTTGTGGTGTTGTTTGAATTCTAACTAAAGAAGATTTTATGCCCACATGAAGGGAGTTGCTTCATCCCTGCAATGCAGGGCTCTCTGGGACAGAAATCCCTGGCTGTTTAACAGTACCCACACACAATGGCGCTGGACATGAAGCAACAAATCTGTTATTAATATATGACCGAATAGCCCAAGGGTTCAATAATGTCTTTCTCCTCAAGGTCACCAGTTCAAATATAACACAAGCTGGAGGTTGAAGTTATTACCATTTGATGGCTTTTTGTTAGTCTGTGTAAAATTAAGATTGCACGCCCTGCACATTAATGGACTTTCTCCAGGACGTGCCTTAGTGCCGTGTGCGTGGAAGAGCTCTCAGATGTGCAGAGTGGTGGCCTTTACTGGTGAGCAGATGCTTCACTTCTCTGGGTTTGCAGGTCTGATGTCAATTTGCTGGTTTTAGAGGCATAGTATTGACATCTGTCATGGTGTCTTCTCCATAACGCACATAACTCCTGCGTATGAGCATGTTATCATGGATATATTGACATATTTCATATCTATGTATATGTAATATTTTATAGGGAAGTTCAAGCTTGCTCTGCCTTCTCTCCAAGCCTTCTGATCTCGAGTCTGATTGTTGCAGTTCACTTGAACTAATAATTCTGCCAAGATTTAGGTCTTGGTGACATGCTTCTTCCCCGTAAGTCCCTGAAGCTGGCAGCAGAGCACGGCCACCATCAAAACATCTTGTGATGCGAATGGCCATGGCCCTGGTGCGAATGGAGTGAGCATGGCACCTGCTTCCCTTCATTGCTTTTAATCGGGTGTGCAGCTCTGCTGATGGGGTCTTTAATATGTGACAAACATCTGATCTGCTCCCCGTTCCTCAGGCCTGTCTCGTTGCCTTTCTTGTTACAGCAGAATGATTACAGAGCACTTTTTCAATACTCCAGCAAACCTCTCATGCGGGCGATCAATGGGAGCTGGATTTGTCCAGAGTGGCCTCAGCCGTGTCTGAGGAATGCCAAGGGGAGGGATATTGCTTTGCCACTTATCAGGAGACATCAGCTGTGCAGATGTCACTCTCTGTCTCTCTTGTCTGTATAAATCCCATCGTTGCTGATTGGTATCTGGGAGAAATGAACTCCCCTGAGTCCGCTATCGAGTCGGGATATGTTTTGGGCATTGGTGCACAGGAGTTCTGGAGGAGATGGGGTCCAGGACACGAATGGCAGGAGAAGGTGGCAAATCTTCTGCAATCTTATCCTTCTGCGTTCGTGTCCTGTGCGAGACAAAGTTTTCCTTCTGATAAACCAAGGATGTGGTTCTAAATGTTTCCAGTATAAAGCTAGTGATGCCACTGGTTTTTTTGGGGTCCAGAGAGAACTTGCATAAAAGGAAGATACAGTAAATCTGACATCCAGGGATGCTGTCCAAGGACAAAGCGGTTTGATCCGTGTAATGGCAGGGCTGCAGCAATGAATTCTGTCTTATCTGCGTGATGGGGTTATGATTTGCAGACATCAAAATCCGTAATTCAGTGAATGCGGCTCTGAACTTGGGAAGGCAGCTAAATAAATAAATAAAATTTGTCAATGCAGAATAATATGCTTGCACATGGTTAGCAATAGCCAGGCAACTGCATATCACAGCCAAGAATAATGTCAGGTTTTGGAATCAGATAAATTGCAAATAACAATGCGGAAAGCAAGTGAACCTTGAGGAATAGCAGCAGCCAGGCTGGATGAGGTGGCTGCAAAAAGTCTATGTTTGCAGGAGAGAAATAGAGACCAGTAAGATTGGGGGGGGATGGGGGGGATGAGGAGGGAACAACAGGCCATAAAGCTGTGATCAAGTGCAGGAGAGATGATAAAAGGCCATGGACAGCCCAGGAAAAATATTAAGAAGCAATAAAATGCAGCATCAGTGGAGATAAGATGATAATTTGTTGTTCTTAGCAGAACCCTTTCTGCACCGGGGCTCTTTCTAGACTCGAACCCCAGCTCAGTTCTGCCTTGCACCTCGTGTGGTGATTTACACCTGGGCACAGCAGGAGGAAACCCCCAGGCAGCACATCAGGGTATATTTGTGTGTGTATATGTGTGTGTGATTGTGCAAAACAATGTGAGAACCAAACACCCTGCCATGAGGGGTGATGCTGAGCCAAAACCACTAATGGGAAGTGCAGCACACCCAGGTGAAGTCAAGCACAGCCACACGTGGCTGTTCGAGACGCCTTTACTCAAAATAAAGCAGAATGTCACTGTGTTGGGCTGACCTTTAGAGAGGAGCTGGGCACTGCGCAGGAGCGGATGGGTGCAGGTGTGGGTGGCCACAAGGCACAGCCACCCCCGGAGGTGCAGGAGGAGCTGGGCTGGAGGGACTGGGAGCACTGGGAGCACTGGAGTGAGGGGAGAGGGAGCTGGAGCTATCTCTCAGCTCCATCTCTGTATCCTCTAAATGGCACAGGCATTGTTCAGCAGTTTGCAAAGATGCTGATAACAATGATACAGATCCCTGGTACTTATTAAGCTGATGGCTTTTAAACATTAAATCCCAGCTATAATTAAATTAACTTAAATTGGGGTTTTTTTTAAATAAAAAAGAATTCTAAGCACTCCCCAGTAACATTTAAAAGGTGAGGGAATTGCCTCCAGGCCTAAATAAGCATTGCTGCAGATTGCATCCAGGACTCATTCCCTGGCTAATGACTGAAGTTGCAGTGGGAGACTACAGAGGGGAGGGAGAAGGGACACAGCTTTGGGACTGGGGAGGGTTTTATGGTGGCGTTGCTGTTTTTCCTGAGCCTGTCCTCTTGCAAAGCCAAGGCATTATCTGCAGAGTGACACAATCATCCTGTTTGTCGGGAAGTGATTTCTTAATTAGTTTTTTCTTTTCAGTTCCAAATAGTTTTATGCAATTCTCCAGCACAGGTCTGTCCGTCCTCTGTGAGCACAGTTTGATGGGGAGCAGCTCTCCCCCATGGAAAAATTTTTGGTGCTTTTAGTATCTCCAAAGGTTTGTGTTCATACAAGTCTGTGTCTTGCTGCCTGTCTGTGTGTGCTGTGCTTTGGGTTGGGGATGCTTCTTGATGTGGTAACAGCAAAGTAGGAAGGGATTTCCTATCGTCCCAGCACAGTGGGATTGCCCACGTGTGGATTTCCGAAGGGTGTGGGATGGGAAGGCTATGCTGGAGCCTCTGCTGACCTTGTTCTGCGTCAGGCTCCTGAGCAGGCAGCCTGGGAGCTCTCATGAGCACAGAAACCCATTTTTAAAGAGAAGAGCTGAAGGAAGTGACAAACTAAGTTACATAGACTCTAACCCAGCTTGCTGTTCTGTATTTAAATCTACCGTTATAGCCTCGGGCATCCTTGAATAATTACTTTTGTTGACTGGTGATGACGTGCTCATGCAGGTCTGATGATGCCGCACAAGGCGTCTGCTCTGTTTGGGTCTCAGTGTTGCTGCACAAGGCTTCTCCCCAAGCTTGGTAATGCCAGGGAGGGTCCAACCCCTCTGTGCGGAGCTGGGTCCTACTTGAGAGGACCACACACACACGTGTGTGTGTGTTTTACATGCATGTGTGTCCCAGGCTGGCCTTTGGCATCAGGCTGCTCTTCACAGGGGCAGCCCAGCTTGGTCAGCTGGTTCCTCAGACAGCCCCGGGCCCCTCTGCTGCAAATTGTCGAACCTGGGGGAAAAATTCAGTGGTTTTCATCACTCTTCTGTAAAGGACTTGGTGCTGATGAAGCTGCTTTCCACTCCAGCAGCATCATTTACCTGGAAGAGGGAGCAGCCCTGCAAAAGGCCAAATAAGAACAAATTTCTTATAGGGAAAATGAAAGTTTGGGTTCAAGGGGCCAGAGAAGCCTGCTTCTGTATGGGTCAGTCCTCACACCCACAAACCAGGGGTGTCGCTGGTCCCTGTGGAGGGGTTGCATTCGGGATCTGACCCAGCAGCTGTGCCTGGATCTGAGCATCCGTGGACAAGGCACGCTCTAGGATGAAGTTTAAGTTCCCCAGGATGCGTGTGCTGCATTGGCCTCGTGCTTGTGCCTATGTACAGGAGGAGTTTAATCTTTAGGTGGGAATAAAAGTGACTGTGGATGTCAGAGTCTGCTCCTTGGTTTGCAGCAGAGATTCTGGTTTTGTCGGATCGCCTCCGCCAGGATTGCCTCAGCAGAATTTGCTTCTAAAAGACATTTGACATTTCTGCTCTGGCTTTGAAGATCTGATTAAACTATGTTCTATCTTGAAGGATTTGAAAATATACTTGTTAATTTAATAGATGGCTTCCTTTGGTTATGAGATTTGTCCCTGTCAGGCACATCATTCAAAAACTATTTGTTATCTACTGTGGTTGAAAGAATAATTCCAAAACATCTGGATTTGTGCTAATGCCTGTGAGGATCAAATCTTCCATTTGCTTCATTACTGGTGCACCCCAAAAAGCAATCCTTTCTTAATGAGGGCTTGTTTCCGCTGCCAGGACGTTGTTCACCGTGATGTATGAAGCAACAAGAAGGTGTTCTCTTGACTTTCCTAAGTTAGTGGTCCAGTGCTGACAGCCCTGCGAAACCAGAGCAAGTCGAATGTTTAAGTCATAGACTTTGATATCAAATCTACCATTTTGACAGCATGGATGCTTTTCCTTTCCTCCCACCCTCTGATTTCCTCTTCTGGTTGTATGTTGTAACCAGCGCTTGAGGGAGGAGAGAAGGGAGGACAGGAGATGGACAGACACAGAGAACGGACAGACCGACAGCATCATCCCAGCTCTGTGTTACAATCCAGGCCCATGGTTTTCTGTTCCTACTGAACATATGTGGCAGTGGTGGCAATGCGCCCCTCTCTGTCCCATCTTGCGCCCCTTGGAGGATCACGGCCATCTCATCCATCCCAAGGAAAATATTGCAAAAATTCGTCATTTCATATTAGTGCAGCACTTGGATAGCCAGAGCACTGCATACTTGGTAATTAACAGTGACTCTGTTTGGACCACTGCAATGGAATGCATATTTTATTTCCTGGTGTGTGTTTGACACCAGGGGCATGACAAGGATGGGAAAAGGGCCAAGGCACACAGATCCCTGTCTCATGAAGTGGTTGCTGCTTTCAGGAGCCCCAGGCTTTCTCTTTTCCTGTTGGGCTTCCTCAGATCAACTCCTCGGCTCTGCCTCTGCTGCATGGGCTATTGGAGAGCACAGGGAGAAAATCCTCTCTTGAGACAGCGGTGAAAATGCACTGCGGCCGATAAAGGTGCCCCATATAAATCTGTAAATGTAACCCAATAAATCCCGAGGGAGATTTTATTTCCCCCCCCCCTTACAGAACAAGTTGTTTTGTTCCTCAGGTCTGGGTGTCTGCACTGCTGTGTTGTAAGCAGGCATAATCTAGTGAAAATAACAGATACCGATCTAAACAAGAGCAACGCCTGGCACTTTATTTAGCGTGAGAAGTAAATCGGCAGGGTTGCAGCATACCTCTCTGCTATCGTATCGCTGTTCTGAAATGAGTCATTTTGACTTCCTTATCTGTACCCTGGGAACCTGTGTCCTTATAGATGAGTTTTATGCACTGATGTGGTACGCCAGGAAAACAAATTAACAATAAAGAGATTACATCTCTTCAGCCTACCACTTGGTGGTTTCTTCTGTGCTCCTGACTAGTTAATGCCTTAAAGTTTATTTCCATTAGTTGTATTATTGCCTTTTATCTGTTTTTCCCCAGGGCACTTACTGTAATGTCGAAGCACCAATTTCATATTTTTATGAAATTGCCCTGTAAAAAAAAATAAATAAAAAATTAAAAGGCCAGCAAGAAAAAAAAGTGATGGATTAGATCTTAAAGCATCAGAACAGCTCCTTAGACGCCTTTCTGCCACCACATTTCAAAATGTCTTGTTCTGTTGTCGCTCAGCTGTCCGGTTGTGTTTCACATGCAGAGAGGCAATGGCTTGGAAAAAAAAATAAATCTCAGACTGTGATCACATGGCTTATTCCCCCCCCAGAAATTGTGGTCTTTAGATATTCTTTCACCAGCCAAAGGTCATATTATCACAACATCCGAAGTCATCGCATCCAAGAGGCACAGCTGCGATCCACCCAAGATGCTGGGCAGGTTGGATGTCAGGGAGTGTAATAAATGGGGGTTTAATAAACAGGGGGTGTAATAAATGGGGCAAATGGAGGCAGGAACATGGAGAGTGGGTTTGCAGTGATCAGTTTTCTTTTGGACTGCACAGTTTATCTGCTGTCAGCACAGCAGTGTGTGAGGGTTTCCATAGATGTGTGTTTAGGAGGTGTTGAATGTCTTGCAGCACGGCAGCAGTGCAGAGGGATCCCAGCCTGGGCAAAAACCAGAGACCCCCACCCCATTCTGTGGGCCCTGCTGGAGCCTCAGAGTTGTTGCATCCAGACGAAGGCCTACATTTTAATTAGAAACTGATGCTCCTTGCTGGAGGTATCCAATGTGGAGCAACTCCAAGCCACAGAGTGGTCTCAGCCGTCCTGTGCTCTGACCCTGCCAAATCCTGCTTGGTTGAGTCCAGCGTGCTCCGAGCAAGGAGCATCTCCGTGGGGCTGCAGAGGGGCGATCAGAGCCCGATTGGATCTTTGAAGCAGGTTATTAATTTTAGATGCGTTAAACTTGGCAGTCTGAACCCTATTGTACGTCCCCATTTGATGTCCTTCTGCTGCCTTGGCTCCGAAAAGCATTAGTGTATTTTTTTAATAAAATTATATATGCCAAAGGCTCAAGTCCTTAACTTGTATGGAGCTGATTTATAGCATTTCTTGGCAATTGCAAGGCTGCTCAGTGTTACCTATCAGCTCTGTTTATGCATTTTAAAACAGAAAGGGAGACAATTTGCTAATCCGGTGTGCAGCTCAGTAAAAACTTTACGCTTTCTTTGGAAACAGCAGCCTTCTGTTCCGCTTGGAGCTCCCAGGCTCCCCCTGAAATTATGATGATTTCTTTTAAATCCTGAAAAGCTTTGCATTCCAAGTGCGCCTCACGCCTGGCTTTGCTTTTTCCTCCCAGTTTTGGCTGGTGCTTGCGGCAGGGGTGGTTTGAGTGCGCTGTGCTGATCGGTAGGTAGGTTTGGGGCAGGTTTTGCAGCAACTTGCTCCTGTGCTGGGCTCTCCGTCGCAGGTGTCGGGATGGGGAGGACCAAGGCTACTGTGCGGAGGCGTTGGCGCTGAAGGCTGCTGTTGATGGTTGGCTTGTTTGGGAGCTACAGAGCAGGGACCCTGAAAAGAGATGGAGAAAGGCGCCTTTGGTCTTTTTTCAAGTAGGATAATACCATCTGAAGGACACCATTAAGAAAAGCGCTATTGATGATAAAGGCCAGGGAAGATGTGGCTGAGTCTTTATTCAGCTGGAGAACTCCTGAGCCAAGAGCACCAACAGAGTTGGGTCTGTTTGAACTTCTGCTTCATCTGGAAGGGCTGGATTTGTGTCGGGTTTGGCTGGGAGCTGGGTCCTGCGCTACTGCTTTGGGAAAGGGATAGACATCACTGTAACATGGAGGAACCTGGCTGATAGGAGGGAACTCTAACCATACCCCAGCATGTGCATTTAATCAGATAACCAGATCCTGGCATCTGCAACCCTCTTCACAATGGAGACAAAAGTTCAGCCAGACGTATTAACCCCTTAATTAATAATCGTGACACTTAACTACGCTGCTGTTACTCATTCAGCATCCGCTGACATTGATGGAGCACCAGGACACGCTGTATGTGGTGTGTTTGGTGGGACTGGTGAACGCCTGGATAGCACTGGTATGTGGCAGATGCGGTTTTTGGGGTGTTCACCTCTGTTAGCAATGTCCCTGAAAGTTGGATTTATTCTGTAGTGGTTCTTCAGGGTCTGTTGCCTGATGGCCACAGATATAAACAGTGGTTACACCTCCAATGGCTTCTCCATGCAGATAAAGCAAGGTCTGCCTCGGTCCCCAGGTTGGTAGCATTTTATGGCACACGGATCTCTGTTTTGTAAGCTCGGTGGCTCTCTGAGAGTGAAATAAGATGTTCTGCCATACAGATCAGATCTCTCCATGTGTTCAGGTGGGGCCACTGTGATAACTGGAACCCTCTCATCACAGAAAATGAAACGGCCCATTCTGAAAAATGCTGTCCTGTGCACTGTCCAGAGAAAGCACAGTGTACAAATACCGGGTGAACTGAAGCATGAGCAATGCGATCACTGATGTGGCTCATGACCTTTAATTGCTTTTGAATTTTTAGATGCTATGGAGTGTAATGCAACACCCTGAATGTGACAAAACGTAGTATTTCATCTCACAAATGACCCAGAATATAGCGTACCACATTCTTTTGCATTAGGACATCATACTATGTTCTTCTTTGAATTAAGTAACATGAAGTCGAGCCAAAGCTTATAAATCAGCTGGCAGCTGCACAGCTGAAATATGAGGGCGAGACTCAAAAGCAGAATAAGAACATTGTGGTTTGGAGTGAAGCATGGAGATGTGCAGGAGGGCTGGAAGTGCACTGAGGTCCAGGTGGCGCCAGGCTGGGTCTCTCATTAATATCCCGGAGCTGATAGCACCAGAGGCACTGCGGTTACTCATGAGTAAGTTTTTACTTAACAGAGGAGGATGCTGTCAGTTAATATTTGATATCGCACACTTGATACAAGCAGGATTCAAGCAGCACTTAGGCCTTGTGCAGTATTTTTTAGATATGCCTTTTCCACTTCACATTCTCTGATAAGTATTTTCTTTTTTAAGCTGTCGTGCCATTGCTTTCCCAGAGGAAGAGCTGGGAGGGAGAGGGTTGTGTCTGGAGGGCAGAGTTGTGTCCCCAGTCACGCACAGTGACAGTGAGCAGTAAGCATCAGTGTCTGGTGCAGGACCTGGAAACCCATTGCACGCAGGGATGAGGATCTTCCTCTGCTCCTGGAGGTACCACAGACATAGCTTCCCAGGAGAACATTGAGTTGCAAATGCCATTTCCTACCAAAACTGCATTTTCACACTGTATCTTTCATCTTTTGCCTTACTATCCCTCTAAGAAACTATCACCATACACTGGTAGCAGAGAAAGTCAAGGGAACAACAAGCGAAATCCTTTGTTGTCTCTAAAAAGACAGTCAAAAGCCTGAAAGAGCCACCAGTGCTCTTCTCCAGGTCTTAAAAACATTGACTTCTTGCTCAGAAATATCCATGAAAACGATGAAAGTGCTTCTATAAACTAAACTCTGTCCCCTTGTTGGGGTGCTATAGGTAACCATAAATACCTTGGCCTGATCACTGGCTCTGGGATTGGCCATGATGTATAATTCAGTAAATAACCTTGAGCATAAAAATGAGATTCTACTCCAGAAAACTCTTTAATCTCCCTTGTTTTTATGGATCAGCAAAGGTGTCAGAAGTTTGACACTCTAGATAATTGAGCTCTTGCATTTAGAGCACAGCCTACAAATAATGGCAACTTTACTTTGAAATAGTCTTTCTAAACTTTGGTTTGACAATTAGCATTTCAAAAGGTTGCAACCATGTAGCTGCCATCGCCTAATGCACAGTTTGAATCAAATGTAAGGATTAATAGCGCAGCACTAAAAACAGCCGTAAAATCTGCCTGCCTTGGAAGTGCTCCTGCCAGCTCTCTAGTAGATGGAAATCTGGAATCACGTACCTGGAACACGTCTGCCATCGGTCATCCTCGGTGGGGAGAGGAAGGGGACGTTAACCTCCCTGCTTGGCACCATTTTCCACCCCAAATAAATGCTATGAGATATGGACTTACTTGCGTGAGGAAAGCATTGAGAAGTTTCCCATTGCAGGACTTCTTTGGGTACACATAGGCACAGATGGTAAAACAGCTCTGTCTTGGTCCCCCTCCCATGCACGTGTTGCAGGCACGTGCTGAAGGAGGGAGCCGATGGATGGGGTTTTCAGCAAAACCCATCAAATCTGCCACTCCGGACCCACTGGAGTCAGGGACGGTGTCTGCTTTGGCCATGCTGAAAGCATAGCTCAGTCAGTGCTGGGGCTGCATCCGCCGCCTCTGACGTTGTCACGGGGATGCTCAAGAGGGACCTGACAATGGGGACTCTGCATGCAGGGGAGGACAAGAGGCCAAGGTGGCAACAAGATCCACTCAGCCCTGCTTCCTCGCTAGCCAGGGTCTTGAGGGCTTAGCTTCAAGTGTGTTTGCTAACTAATCAATAAAATATGCATTTAGAAGACAAAACCAGCACCCGATCAAGGCCAGAGCGCCCTTGTGTTTGTGCTGGGAGTGCACAGGGTGACAAGGAGCTGTTTTGTGCTGTGCTCAAGGGTGTCGGAGCCGTAAAGATCCATGTGGGAGAGTGGAGCAGACGTCAGAGCAGAGCAGCTCTGCTTGGCATTGCCTGGTGCTCCCGGGAAACTCTCCTCTTCGAGGCTTTTTTTCTCCTTTAAATGAATGCAAACAACGGGGGTTTTCTTCCCAGCTCATTCCTCAATAACTTGGGTTAGTCGTAATGAAATCTGTTCTTAGGGTGGAATTAATATGAGCTGGTAATGGTGATTAGGTAATTAGCAACTACCAGGAGTATTTAACCTTCCTGGTGACAGCATGTCTGACATCACCTGAGCTCGTGCAGACTCTGTGAAAAGAATTAAGAATTGTAAATTACCCCATTTAAGTTATTAATTATAAAATACAAATGGGCCCAGAAATAATGGCAGTGGTGCCCAGTATCCTGGTGGTTTTTCCACCTCTGCATATCTTAAATCTCTGTATTTTCTGCCTTCCATTTCATTATAAAATTGCAATAGGATTGCAAGCATAGAAGGACATCTGCTCTGGTAACCATCACTGCTCACACTGTTATCCCTGCTCCTGTGAATGATCAGGAAGGAAAATTTACTTTTCCATTCCCTTTACCTGAAAATTCATTTTATACTGAAATGTTACAGCGGTCAGGTATTTTGATCTTCCTTTTTCTTAGTGCAAACATTTTCCTCTAGAAGAAATATTCATTTTACTGTGCAATGTGTCACGGCAAGAGGTGGCTGAGCTGCAGCGATACCTGCACTGATGTCTTTGTGTTGCAGTGCAGCAGCTCCCAGGGCGAGCACCCCAAGGGGGCACCCAGGAGTGATGGAGAAACCCAGCAAACCAGAGCTGCCCCTAATGGCACTGCTGGTGGAGGGGTTAATAACCCTGACTTTTACTGAGAAGCTCCACGAGCAACTTGTTGGAGATATTTATGCACCGATATGAAATCCTGCTCCAAAGGAAGTTTGCAAACATCTGCTCCCGTAATGCAAGTTTACAGCTCTGGATCTTGTTTTCATAAATTCCCTATTTAGTCACTGTGGATTGTAAACGTGCTTGTGTGAGTGCATAAATCTGCTTGCACACACCCCCCGTACCTGTAGGTTTCTGTCTGTCCCACCCGGGCTGACCGCTCTCTTTAATGCACATTTACAGCTCTTCTCTAAGTTCCTCACGCTGCTTCACAGTTTCTCTTTATTAGCAGCCAGTAATGTATTAATGCATTCCTCGGTGGGAAGCGTGCTCCTAACTATTACCTTGGACACTCATTTAGTTGAATTTGATAGTGACAACACATTGACATTGGTAAGGTTAATGACCCAATACTTTATTTCATTGAACAAGTTGAACAACATTTAGCACATTGTTCCACAGTGTCCTGGAGAGCTGTCTGCGCTATTACTTTAATGGTACTATGGCATCTTTGCCCTTTAAGTAATTGGCACCGTGAAAATATTCTCTAGATCCTGTCACAATTGATTAGTATTGCATTGAATTACGAAAAAAATTACTTTTATTTTCCCTTTTCAATCTCTGCATGGAAGGAAGGCAAAAATTGGTCTCCACGGATGCGAAAGGCTGACAGCACTAAAAGCAGAGTGAAGAGACAAGGTCCTGGCTGCTGCCTTGACTTTTTCATGGCTCAGAATCGGGGAATTCTCCGTCTTCCAAAGATCTAGAGGATGAAAGGAAAGATGCAGAGGCTGAATTCTCTGTTCAGCGTAAGAACCAGTAGCACAGCTCGGAAGTGACAACATCTGTAAGAAGAGACGTGGCATTTGATGGCAGGGACCCAGAAGACAGCCAGCACTGTCAGCATGGGACTTGAAGGTGCAAAGTAGAACATCGCTTTTGTGTTCGTAGCAACGACCAAAATAATCTTGACTTTGGATTCATTTCGTCCTTCTATCACCTTCCCCCTCTCTTTTAAATTACCCTTGATTGTACAACATCTGCTCCCTTCATGCCTGCATATGGCTGTCTCCTTAAATCTGCATTTCTGTCTAGGGGCTGCATACAAATATCCAGCTGAAAGTTTTCTATCAAAGATTTGATTAACTGACTTTGGAAAAGGAAAATGAGTTTTGGCATCACTGTAAAAGCTGCTGTGGGGGAAGGGAGTCCCTATGCAGGGGGAGAGCAGTGACAAGTGTCAGACAGGGACACTGACGAGGACCAAGGATGAAGCCATTGCAGGATCAGACCCTACATTTTCAGACAGGAGGCTGTGTTTCATTCTTGTATCAAGAAAATAAAATCCTCACAGATGTGAAATTCTGAAACATGAGAGGAATGTCATTTTTTTAGGCATATCAGAAAAATTCCTACAGTTGACATGCTCAGAACATCTTCTCACCAGATGTGTGCTGCCCGAAATACCAAAGGTTTTCAGCAAAGCTCTGGGTTGCAAGTGGATAGGATGGCAAGATAAAGGCGCATTTGCCTGTAAGCTCTATTTGGTAAAAAGTTATCCCTCTTTTGATATTGAAGCTTAAAAAATAACTATATAAAGATACAGAACTGTCCTCTGATCATTGATATCTGCTTACAACATGTTATGTAGCTTTTTCTGCTGTACATTAGATGACTTTTGGTGTTCTGGTAGGGGAAATGGATCTGGATGTATGTGGTAGAAGGCGGCTGAATTTCAAGGGTTAAAACACAGCATCTTTGGGTTCTGTTCTGACTTAGTGTGCCTGCAGGCTGCTTAATTACCTTCTCAGTGCCTTGACCTCCGATGTGGAGGTGTTCTGTTATTTCCTGTGCAAGCCCCTGCTTTCAGCCTATCACCATGGCATCTGGCTGAGCTCTTCTCCCCTTCCCAGGCCATGGGGACATCCTAGGTCCTCTGGGAAGAGCACAGGGATTCCCTGTGCCCCAATACTGGGCTGAGGATGCTCGTGTCCGTGTGGGCAGCTCCAATGCCTGCTCTAAGACAACACCCGGCATCGTGCGGTGAGGCTGCAGCATTTCCCTGACGCTGCAAGGCAAAGGCCTCGTTTGATGCACAACTTTATTCAGGTTTTCTTTTATTTTTTTGCTAACCTTCCTCCCTTCTGCCTTCCCTCCCTGCAGCCCACCCCCTGGTCCTTTTACCTCCATTCCCCAGCTGAGCCTTTCTGGAATATACGCTATATTTGTCTCCTGCTTCCCTGAACACCCATTATTATGGAGAATAATAATGCAGGAGCTCCACTCGGCACCTCTGCTCAGTGGCTCCAAGTGGGTTGAATTGTAGCCAGCGGCGGGGGGTGATAAATGTAGCGTAAGATGCCTTTTCCACAGCAAACTGCAAATTGCCTCAGCAGCACGGCCCACAAAAGGTTCCTGCGGAGCAAATTTATCTCCCATTGTCGACCCGAGGAAGAGAGCGGAGAGGACCAGGCATCCTATTTTTAAAAAGTCACATTTGATCTTGCTCAGGCTCAGAGTCCGGAGTATTTTAAAGGACTTTTCATGGAAAATGCAGGCCTGAGAATGCAGCACAGATAAAGGGATTTATTTTTAACTGCAGCCCAGGTTCATGACCATGTAAGCATTTCAATTTTAAGCCACTCAGCTTGAATAATATATTTCCCCAAAGTGAATGTTATGTCATCTAATAACTCCTGGGTGGGAGGAGGGACGGTGGTTGGGGAAGGGAAGGATGAGGCTGTTAGGGAGAAATCGCCCTCTCAGGATTTCCCTGCACTTCCTAAAAATCGGAGGCAGGGTGGTGAGATCCTGGAGATTTTCTCAGCCATTTGGGAGCTCCCATCGCGCCTCCTCCCATCTGGCTCAGCCTTCGGATGCTCCCCAGGAACGGGAGGTGATGGATGTGCAGCTGGAAACCTCCAGTGATGGATGACAGGGAGAGGGAGAGGGGGACGTTGGTGATGGATTGATAGCACCGCCACCGCAGTATCCACAATTAATGGTACAAACACCTCTGATATATGATAACGCTAAGTACCTTTGTATTTGATGCTCGCTTGTCATGTTTCCTCTAAGCTGTCCTCTCCGTGTCAGTTAATTAATTAAACTGGTATTAGTTTGCCCAGCTTGGCTGTGGCCGGGCAGAAGGAGCCCTCCCAGCCATCCCCGAGCATCTCCTGCTGCAGAGACTCAAGGTCCTCCACTCATTTGAGCTGGAAAATGGGGTTTGTGAGCCTGTTTCCAGGAATAAATGCTTGATTGCCTTTAATTGCACCCTTCATTAGCATCTTAGAGTTATTATTGTTGTTATAGTAATTGTTAGTGTCCACCTCTCAGTTGAAGCTCCGCTTTGCTGAGGGATGGGAACACAGAGCAGAGCAGCTCAGGAGCATCTGCGCTGAGAGACGAGAATGAGAGGTGAAGAGGGGACTGGGAGGTGGAAAGGGGGCACTGGGAGATGGGGAGAATCCCTGGGTATAACTGGTGGGTGAAAGGAAAAGGCAAGACTTGAATCCAGCATCCCCGCGCTGCTCTGTGCCGCCCCTATGTGCCAAATCCCATCAAAATGCATTTTGCTTGCGTTCACTTACCTTCAAAATCAGGTTAAGGGTTTCAGGCTCTGACGTGCTGTTTTCTCTTCCAAAGCACATTAGTGACGGTGGAGAAATGTTAACTCTGGAGTTAGGAGTGTGTGAATGAAAGCAGATTAGCTCTCCTGCCTCAGTGTACCTATTTGGGATATAACGTTAAGTAAATACTTTAATGCTGCTGTGAAGTCAGGCTTAATTTATTAATGTCATGCCTAATTGACATGTCAGGATCCTTCCTCAGAAATAGGATTATTATTAACAGTAATATTATTATTATATAATATATGATATTATGCCACTGGTGTTGATTTTAGCTGAACTCCTGTGAATAGGAGCTCGCAACGGATCCCACCAAAGTAATGAGCCCTGGGCTTGGTCCCATAGGCAAATGGGCAAAGGAGTTAGCAAGAAAACATCTAAAAATACTTGCACTATATATTCATTTTCCCTTAGCTTAGTTGAAAACAAATCAACCTATTTGCAATTCCAAGTTGAATCTGAGGGATTAGAACCTATTTTTCTGTGTTAACATAATGAAAGATAAATCTAAAGATTTGGGGTTTTTTTCATATGGCCTTTAAACTTAAGGTTTATTTACACACTATCTGTTTCCCAAGGACAGAAATAAAAATAATATTCACTCCTCGTCTTCATCTGAGATATCTTTATAACTTTTCCCATGAAAATAATTCATGTCACCGAGAAAAAAGTCTTCTATGAACCACTGATGAGTCTTTGATGCTTAATGTGCTGTCCAGCATATGCACAGAGTTCTCTTGGAATTTAGCTTAACAAGAGAATCTGATTTTCTTCCTAACATCATTAAAGTTTCCCCTTCAAATTTCACTTAACAAGCAAATGAATGTTCTCCTGGCGTAATTATAGTTTATTTTTTTGAATTTCATTTAGAAAAAAGCCTCCACCCCGTGTTTCCACACAAGGAGCCCAGCAGCTGAGCCATGCTGCCGGTTATTTCCAATGTGGCCTGTGGCGTGGTGTGAAACATGAATGGGACAGAGGCATCAGAGAGGAAACACGGCAAAACCCTTCAAATGGGAGCACAGGTGCTTTCTGAGCTATTTTCTCCATAAGCTGTATTCTGCTGAGTCAGCTCCCATGTGTATTTCACAGAATCACAGAATGACAGAATATGAGGAGTTGGAAGGGACCTTGAAAGCTCATCCAGTCCAACCCCTGCCAGAGCAGGATCACCAGAGCAGTCACACAGGAACATGGCCTGGAGGGTTTTGAATGTCTGCAGAGAAGGAGACTCCACAACCTCTCTGGGCAGCCTGGGCCATGCTCTGGCACCCTCACAGTAAAGAAGTTTTTCCTCATGTTCAGGTTGAACCTCCTGTGCTCCAGCTTGGGACAATTGCCCCTTGTCCTGGCATTGGACATCACAGAGCAGATCCTGGCTCCTTTCTCCTGACACTCAGCCTTTACAAATTTATAAATATTAACGAAGTCATCCTTCAGTCTCCTCTGCTCCAAGCTCAAGAGCCCCAGCTCCCTCAGCCGCTCCTCAGAAGGGAGATGCTCCACTCCCTCCATCACCTCTGTGGCTCTGCGCTGGAATCTTTCAAGCAGTTCCTGTCCTTCTTGAAAACTGAGGGGCCCAGGACCGAACACAATATTCCAAATGTGAACTCACCAGGGCAGAGTAGAGGGGAAGGAGA